>NC_060183.1:65094951-65292451 GCF_021184085.1 Oncorhynchus gorbuscha | reverse complement strand
GGCTCAAATTAAGATCCTACATCAGTACAGACACATTGCTGTGTTCAAGTTGCAAGTTTTAATGTCACGTGCACATGTACAGTGAAATGCCTTTCTTGCAGACTCTAAACCCAACAATGCAGTAATCAATGTCAAATAAGTATTAAAAATCACATAAATGAGAAAAAAATACACAATAAATAAAAATAAGAACAAAGAAAACAAGAAAGTAAGAAGCTATATACAGGGTCAATTCCAGTACCATATTTACAATGTGCATGGATACTGGAGGAATAGAGGTAGATATGAATAGGGGTAAGGTGACTAGGCATCAAGATATATGATGGACAGAGTAGCAGACGTTTATATGATGCTTGTACGTGTGTCATGTTTTGTCATTGATTATCATGTCTTGTCCCTGTGCTTCCCCTTCTATTTGTTTCCCTCTGCTGGTCTTATTAGGTTCTTTCCCTCTTTCTATCCCTCTCTCTCCCCCTCCCTCTCTCCCTCTCTCGCTCTCTCTCTCTCTATCGTTCCGTTCCTGCTCCCAGCTGTTCCTCATTCTCCTAACTACCTCATTTACTCTTTCACACCTGTCCCCTATTTTGCCCTCTGATTAGGGTCCCTATTTCTCCCTCTGTTTTCCGCTTCTGTCCTTGTCGGATCCTTGTTTGATGTTTGCTGTTCTGTGTCCTTGTTCCGCCCTGTCGTGTTTCTGCCTTCTTCAGATGCTGCGTGTGAGCAGGTATCTTTATCAGCTACGGCCTGCGCCTTCCCGAAGCGACCTGCAGTCTGTGGTCGCGTATCCAGTTGTTCCCCTCTACTGCCTAGAGGATTTCAGTTTTCCTGTTTGACTTTACCTGAGATTATATCCAGGATTATCGTTTTTGTTATAGACTGGAATAAAGACTCTGTTTCAGTTAAGTCGCTTTTAGGTCCTCATTCACCAGCATAACAACGTGAGTGTGTGGGTGTAGATTCAGAATAAATATGTCTGCATGTTATGTGTGTGTTGGAGTGTCAGTATGCATGAGTGTGTAGAGTCCTGTGAGTGTGCATAGAGACAGTGCCACATATAAAATACAAGGGTCAACTCAGATAGTTTGATTAGCCATTTTGTTAGCTGTTATAACTTATGGATAGAAGCTGTTCATGAACCTGTTGATGTGGCTAGAGCATTTAACGATTTTCCGGGCATTCCCGTCACACAGCCTGATATAGAGGTCCTGGATGGCAGGAAGCTCAGCCCCAGTGATGTACTGGGCTGTCCGTACCACCCTCTGTAGCACCATGCGATTGAGGGCAGTGCTATTGCATAACAAGCAGTGATGCAGCCAGTCAAGATGCTCACAATAGTGAGTGCAGCTGTATATAACGTTTTGAGGATTTGAGGGCCCATGCCAAACCTTTTTAACCTCCTGAGGGTGAAGAGACCATTTTAAGTCCTTAGTGATTAGGACACTGAGGAACTTGACACTCTCAACCCCCTCAACTGCAGCCCCGTCATTTTGGATGGGGGGCGTACTCGCCCCCCGTTTCCTATATTTCACGATCAGCTCCTTGGTCTTACTGACGTTGAGGGAGAAGATGTTGACCTGGCACCACACTGCCAGGTCACTGACCTCCTCCCTGTAGTAATGGCGCCAGAGAGTATGACTGGCGCTTTACGGGCTCAAAACCAGCTGTGCAATTATTATTTTTGCATTGTTTTTAGCTTATTTTGTACATAATGTTGCTGCTACTGATTACCAACAATGACGAAACAGCCTACAGGGAAGAGGTGAGGGCCCTGGGAGTATGTTGCCAGGAAAATAACCTCTCAATCAACAAAACAATGGAGCTGATTGTGGACTTCAGGAAACAGCAGAGGGAGCAACCCCCTATCCACATCGACGGGACCGCAGTGGAGAAGGTGGAAAGCTTAAAGTTCCTCGGCGTACACATCACTGACAAACTGAAATGATCCACCCATACAGACAGTGTGTGGTGAAGAAGGCGCAACCTCAGGACCCAGAAGATATTTGGTTTGGCACCTAAAACCCTCACAAAGTTTTACAGATGCACAATTGAGAGCATCCTGTCGAGGCTATATCACCGCCTGGTACAGCAACTGCACTGCCTGCATCCACAGGGCTTTCCAGAGGGCAGTGCAGTCTGCCCAAAGCATCACTGGGGGCAAACTACCTGCTCTCCAGGACACCTACAGCACCCAATGTCACAGGAAGGCCAAAAAGATCATCAAGGACAACAACTATCCGAGCCACTACCTGTTCACCGCTATCATCCAGAAGGCGAGGTCAGTACAGGCGCATCAAAGCTGGGACCGAGAAACTTAAAAACAGTTTCTATCTCAAGGCCATCTGACTGTTAAACAGCCATCACTAGAACCTTAGAGGCTGCTGCCCTAGATAGACTTGAAATGACTGGCCACTTTATTAATGGAACACTAGTCACTTTAATAATGTTTACATATTTTGCATTACTCATCTCATTTTTATTTATTCCACCTTTATTTAACCAGATAGGCAAGTTTACAATTGCGACCTGGCCAAGATAAAGCAAAGCAGTTCGGTTCGACACATACAACGACACAGAGTTACACTTGGAGTAAAACAAACATACAGTCAATAATGCAGTATAAACAAGTCTATATATGATGTGAGAAAATGAGGTGAGATAAGGCAAAAAAAGGCCATGGTGGCAAAGTATATACAATACAGCAAGTAAAACACTGGAATGGTAGATTTGCAGTGGAAGAATGTGCAAAGTAGAAATACAAATAATGGGGTGCAAAGAAGCAAAATAAATACATAAAATAAATACAGTAGGGAAAGAGGTAGTTGTTTGGGCTAAATTATAGGTGAGCTATGTACAGTTGCAGTACTCTGTGAGCTGCTCTGACAGTTGGTGCTTAAAGCTAGTGAGGGAGATAAGTGTTTCCAGTTTCAGAGATTTTTGTAGTTCGTTCCAGTCATTGGCAGCAGAGAACTGGAAGGAGAGGCGGCCAAAGAAAGAATTGGTTTTGGGGGTGACCAGAGAGATATACCTGCTGGAGCACGTGCTACAGGTGGGTGATGCTATGGTGACCAGCGAGCTGAGATAAGGGGGAACTCTACCTAGCAGGGTCTTGTAGATGACATGGAGCCAGTGGGTTTGGCGACGAGTATGAAGCAAGGGCCAGCCAACAAGAGCGTACAGGTCGCAATGGTGGGTAGTATATGGGGCTTTGGTGACAAAACGGATTGCACTGTGATAGACTGCATCCAATTTGTTGAGTAGGGTATTGGAGGCTATTTTGTAAATGACATCGCCGAAGTCGAGGATTGGTAGGATGGTCAGTTTTACAAGGGTATGTTTGGCAGCATGAGTGAAGGATGCTTTGTTGCGAAATAGGAAGCCAATTCTAGATTTAACTTTGGATTGGAGATGTTTGATGTGGGTCTGGATGGAGAGTTTACCGTCTAACCAGACACCTAGGTATTTGTAGTTGTCCACGTATTCTAAGTCAGAGCCGTCCAGAGTAGTGATGTTGGACAGGCGGGCAGGTGCAGGCAGCGATCGGTGGAAGAGCATGCATTTAGTTTTACTTGTATTTAAGAGCAATTGGAGGCCAAGGAAGGAGAGTTGTATGGCATTGAAGCTTGCCTGGAGGGTTGTTAACACAGTGTCCAAAGAAGGGCCATAAGTATACAGAATGGTGTCGTCTGCATAGAGGTGGATCAGAGACTCACCAGCAGCAAGAGCGACATCATTGATGTATACAGAGAAGAGAGTCAGTCCAAGAATTGAACCCTGTGGCACCCCCATAGAGACTGCCAGAGGTCCGGACAGCAGACCCTCCGATTAGACACACTGAACTCTATCAGAGAAGTAGTTGTTGAACCAGGCAAGGCAATCATTTGAGAAACCAAGGCTGTCGAGTCTGTCGATGAGGGTGTGGTGATTGACAGAGTCAAAAGCCTTGGCCAGATCAATGAATACGGCTGCACAGTAATGTTTCTTATTGATGATGTACAGTTGAAGTCGGAAGTTTACATACACTTAGGTTAGAGGCATTAAAACTTGTTTTTCAACCAATCAACACATTTCTTGTTAACAAACTATAGTTTTGGCAAGTCGGTTAGGGCATCTACTTTGTGCATGACACAAGTAATTTTTCCAACAATATTTTACAGGCAGATAATTTCACTTATAATTCACTGCATCACAATTCCAGTGGGTCAGACATTTACATACACTAAGTTGACTGTGCCTTTAAACAGCTTGGAAAATTACAGAAAATGATGTCATGGCTTTAGAAGCTTCTGATAGGCTAATTGACATAATTTGAGTCAATTGGAGGTGTACCTGTGGATGTATTTCAATGCCTACCTATAAACTCAGTGCCTCTTTGCTTGACTTCATGGGAAAATCAAAAGAAATCAGCCCAAAACATTGTAGACTTCCACAAGTCTCATTTATCCTTGGGAGTAATTTCCAAATGCCTTAAGGTACCACGTTCATCTGTACAATCAATAGTACGCAAATATAAACACCGTGGGACCACACAGTCATACCACTCAGGAAGGAGACGTGTTCTGTCTCCTAGAGATGAACGTACTTTGGTGAAAAGAGTGAAAATCAATCCCAGAACAACAGCAAAGGACCTTGTGAAGATGCTGGAGGAAACAGGTACAAAAGTATCTATTTCCACAGTAAAATGAGTCCCATATCGACATCACCTGAAAGGCTGCTCAGCAAGGAAGAAGCCACTGCTCCAGAACCGCCATAAAAAGCCAGACTAAGGTTTGCAACTGCACATGGGGACAAAGATAATACTTTTTGGAGAAATGTCCTCTGGTCGGAAGAAACAAAAATAGAACTGTTTGGCCATAATGACCATCATTATGTTTGGAGGACAAGGGGGGGGGGGGCTTGCAAGCCGAAGAACACCATCCCAACCGTGAAGCATGGGGGTGCCAGCATCATGTTGTGGGGGTGCTTTGCTGCAGGAGGGGCTGGTGCACTTCACAAAATAGATGGCATCATGAGGGAAGGAAAATTATGTGGATATATTGAAGCAGCATCTCAAGACATCAGTCAGGAAGTTAAAGCTTGGTCGCAATTGGGTCTTCCAAATGGACAATGACCTCAAGCATACTTCCAAAGTTGTGGCAAAATGCCTTAAGGACAACAAAGTCAAGGTATTAGAGTGGCCATCACAAAGCCTGACCTCAATCCTATAGAAAATTTGTGGTCAGAACTGAAAAAGCGCGTGCTAGCAAGGAGGCCTACAAACCTGACTGTTACACCCGCTCTTATTGTGGGAAGCTTGTGGAAGGCTTCCCGAAACGTTTGACCCAGGTTAAACAATTTAAAGGCAATGCTACCAAATACTAATTGAGTGTATGTAAACTTCTGACTCACTGGGAATGTGATGAAATAAATTAAAGCTGAAATAAATAATTCTCTCTACTATTATTCTGACATTTCACATTCTTAAAATAAAGTGGTGATCCTAACTGACCTAAGACAGGGAATGTTTACTAGGATTCAATGTCAGGAATTATGAAAAACTGAGAATGTATTTGGCTAAGGTGTATGTAAACTTTCGACTTCAACTGTATTCTATTCTATTCTACTGTATTTTAGTCTATGCCGCTCTGACATAACTCGTCCAAATATTGATATATTCTTAATTCCATTCCTTTACTTTAGATTTGTGTGCATTGTGTGTATTTTTATGAAATTGTTAGATATTGCTTGTTAGATATTACTGCACTGTTGGAGCTAGAAACCCAAGCATTTCGCTACACCCGCAATAACATTTGATAAACATGTGTATGTGACCAATAACATTGGATTTGATTTGATTTGCTACCGTCTCGCATGACTGAAAATACCTTCTGGACATAAGAATAGCGATTACACACCTCGAACTGCACAAAGATTTTTTCTTTAACGAGTCTGACGCAAGGAATATACTGCTTTCTTGAGACCAGGCCCGAATGCCCATCCTTTGCGTGAAGAAAAGACGGAGAAAAAGGGGGCGGAGGTCAGGGTGCCTTGTGAGAATTTGTAGGCGAGTGAGTAAACCTCCACTTGTCTCACCATGATCTGGTTCACCTTACCTTGTGATTGTCTCCACCCCATCCAGGTGTCGCTCATTATCCCTGGTGTATTTATCCCTGTGTTTACTGTCTCTCTGTGCCAGTTCGTCTTGTTTGTCAAGTCAACCAGCGTTTTTGTGTCTCAGCTCCTGCTTTTTTCTCTCTCTTTTGTCACCCTCCTGGTTTTGACCCTTGCCTGTCCTGACTCTGAGCCCGTCCTGCCTGACCACTCTGCCTGCCCTGACCTCGAGCCTGCCTATCATCTTGTACCGTTTGGACTCTGACCTGGTTTATGAACTCTCACATGTACCCAACCTGCCTTTTGCCTACCCCCTTTGCTATAATAAATATTGGAGCTCAAACAGCTGCCTCCTGTGTCTGCATTTGGGTCTCACCTTGTGCCCTTATACCACTACCATCCTTACTATTGGCTAACGTGCAATCATTGGAAAATATACTGGATGATCTACAATAAAACATAAAAAACTGTAATATCTTATGTTTCACAGAGTCGTGGCTAAAAGACGACATGTATAAATAGAGCTGGCTGGGTTTTCCGTGCATCGGCAGAACAGAGCAGCTTCGTCTGGTAAGATAAGGGGTAGGGGAGTGTGTCTATTTGTTAATAACAGCTGGTGTGCGATGTCTAATATTTAAAAAGTATTGAGGTATTGCTCGCCTGAGGTAGAGTACCTCATAATAAGCTGTAGACCACACTATCTACCAAGAGAGTTCTCATCTATATTATTCTTAGCCATCATTTTACCACCACAACCCGATGCTGGCACTAAGACTGCACTCAACAAGCTGTATAAGGCCATAAGCAAACAAGAAAATGCTCATCCAGAAGTGGCGCTCCTAGTGGCTGGGGACTTTAATGCAGGCAAACTTAAATCAGTTTTACCTCATTTCTACCAGCATGTCACATGTGCAACCAGAGGGAAAAAAGACCACCTTTACTCCACACACAGAGATGCATACAAAGTTCTCCCTTGTATAGTAATTACAAGCTAAAGCAGGAAGCACCAGTGACTTGCTCAATACTGATGTGGTCAGATGACACGGATTCTACGCTACAGGACTGTTTTACTAGCACAGACTGGAAAATGTTCCAGGATTCATCCAATGGCATTGTGGAGTATATCACCTTTGTCACCGGCTTCATCAATAAGTGCATCAACTACGTCGTCCCCACAGTGACCGTATGTACATATCCCAACCAGGTCCATGGGGCGACGTACAATTGGCCTAACCTCGTCCAGGTTAGGGAGGGTTTTGCCAGTAGGGATATCCTTGTCTCATCACGCACTAGCGACTCCTGTGGCGGGCCGGGCGCAGTGCACGCTAACCAGGTCGCCAGGTGCATGGTGTTTCCTCCGACACATTGGTGCGGCTGGCTTCCGGGTTGGATGGTCGCTGTGTTAAGAAGCAGTGCGGCTTGGTTGGGTTGTGTTTCGGGGGAGGCATGGCTTTCGACCTTCGTCTCTTCCGAGCCCGTACAGGAGTTGTAGCGATGAGACAAGATAGTAACTACTAACAATTGGACACCACGAAATTGGGGAGAAAAGGGGGTAAAAAGTTGTAAAAATATATTAAATCTAGCTGCGCCCTCAGACAAACCATCAAACAGGCAAAGCGTCAATACAAGACTAAGATTGAATCCTACTACACCAGCTCTGACTCTCGTTGGATGTGGCAGGGATTGAAAACTATCATGGACTGCAAAGAAAAGCCCAGCCGTGAGCTGCCCAGTGACGTGAGCCTACCAGAAGCGAAATGCCTTTTATGCTCACTTTGAGGCAAGCAACACTGAAGCACGCATGAGAGCACCAGCTGTTCTGGATGACTGTGATCACGCTCTCGGTAGCGATGTTGTCAAGAGATTTAAACAGGTCAACATTCACAACGCCGCGGGCCAGACGGATTACCAGGACGTGTACTCAAAGCATGCACAGACCAACTGGCAAGTGTCTTCACTGACATTTTCAACTTCTCCCTGACTGAGTCGTAATACCTACATGTTTCAAGCAGACCACCATTGTCCCTGTGCCCAAGAAAGCTAAGGTAACCTTTCTAAATGATTACCACCCCGTAGCACTCACATCGGTAGCCAAGAAGTGCTTTGAAAGGCTGGTCATGGCTCACATGAACGCCATCATCCCGGAAACCTTAGACCCACTCCAATTCACATACCGCGCCAACAAAATCCACAGATGACACAATCTCAATCGCACTCCACACTTCCCTTTCCCACCTGCACAAAAGGAACACCTATGTGAGAATGCTATTCATTGACTACAGCTCAGCGTTCAACACCATAGTGCCCACGAAGCTCATCACTAAGCTAAGGACCCTGGGACTAAACACCTCCCTCTGCAACTGGATCCTAGACTTCCTGACAGGCCACCCCCAGGTGGCAATGATAGGCAACAACACATCTGCCACGCTGATCCTCAAAACTGGTGCCCCTCAGGGATGCGAGCTTAGTCTCCTCCTGTACTCCCTGTTCACCCACGACTGAGTGGCCAAACATCATCATTAAGTTTGCTGATGACACAACAGTGGTAGGCCTGATCAGAGACCTAGCAGTGTGGTGCCAGGACAACAACCTCTTCCTCAGTACGAGCAAGACAAAGGAGCTGATCATGGACTACAGAAAAAGGTTGGCCGAACATGCCCCCATTAACATTGACTTGGCTGTATTGGAGTGGGTAGAGTGTTTCAAGTTCCTTGGTGTCGACATCACCAACAAACTATCATGGACCAAATACACCAAGACAATCGTGATTATGGCATGACAGCACATTTCACGCCTCAGGAGACTGAAAAGATTTTGCATGGATCTCTAGATCCTCAAAAAGTTCTACAGCTGCACCATCGAGAACATCCTGAACGATTGCATCACTGCCTGGTATGGCAGCTGCTCGGCATCTGACCGTAAGGCGCTACAGAGGGTAGTGCACATGGCCAAGTACATCCCTGGGACCAAGCTTCCTGCCATACAGGACCTATATACTAGGCGGTGTCAGAGGAAGGCCCCAATAATTGTCAAAGACTCCAGTCACCCAAATCATGGAATTTTCTCTCTGCTACCACACGGTAAGCGGTACCAGAGCGCCAAGTCTAGGACCAAAAGGCTCCTTAACAGCTTCTACCCCTAAGCCATAAGACTGCTGAACAATTTTTCAAATAGCCAACCGGACTATTTACATTGATCCCGCTGCTGCTACTCACTGTTTATTATCTATGCATAGTCACTTTACCACTATCTACATGTACAAATTATCTTGACAAATCTGTACCCCCGCACATTGACTCAGTGCTGGTACCCCCTGTATATAGCCTCGTTATAGTAATTTTATTGTGTTACTTTTTTATTTTATTATTTTATTTATTTAGTAAATATTTTATTAATTCTATTTATTGATCTGCATTGTTGGTTAAGGGCTTGTAACTAAGCACCTGTTGTATTCGGCGCATGTGGCAATTTGATTTGATTTGTAGTTGGTTTCATCATTGCTGGTGATCAGGCCTACCACCGCCGTGTCATCACCAAACTTTATGATGGTGTCGTGCATGGCCACACAGTCGTGGATTAACAGGGAGAACAGGGGGGACTAAGCACAGACCCCTGTGGGGCCCCCGTGTTGGGGGTGAGCGTGGCGGAGATGATGTTGCCTAACCTCACTTCCTGGGGGCGGCCTATCAGGAAGTCCAGGATCCAGTTTGCAGAGGGAGGTGTTCAGTCCCAGGGTCCTAGGTTTGGTGACAAGTTTAGAGGGAACATTGGTGAGCTGTAGTCAATGAACAGCATTCTCACATAGTATTCCTCTTATCTAGGTGGATAAGGGCCGTGTGGAGTGCAATTGAGATTGTGTCATCTATAGATTTGTAGGTGCGGTGTGCAAATTGGAGTGGATCTAGAGTGTCTGGGATGATGGAGTTGATATGTGCCATAACCAGCCTTTCAAAGCACTTCATGATTACAGATGTGAGTACTACAAGGCTGTAGTCATTGTGGCATGAACCCTTAGAGTTCTTGGGAACAGAATTGATGATGATCAGTTTAAGACGTGTGGGGATGACAGACTACAGAATATGCCTGCCAGCTGTTCTGCACATACTCTAAGAACTGCCCTCGAATACCATCCGGCCCCAAGACCTTGCAAGTGTTGACCTGATTAAAAACCTCTCTGAGAGCGAGATCACCCAGTCCTCTGGGTCGGTTGCAGCCCTCAAGCACAGTATGGTGTTGTTATTGTCGAAGCGTGCATAAAATGCATTGTTTTTGTCTGGTAGAGAAGCATTGTTGGGCAGATCCCGGCTCGGTCTTCCTTTGTAATTTGTAACGGACTGCTGACCTTGCCACATGCGGCGGGAGTCGCAGTCTTTGTAATATGATTCAACCTTATTCCAATATCCTTTTTGCTCATTTGATGACACTGCGGAAGTCATACCAGGACTTCTTGTACTTATTCTGTCCTCAGCCGTAGGCTCAGGGTTGTCCGCGACAGTGGTAGCACTGTCCTTTAGCTTAGCGCCAAATTCAGTGTTAATCCAAGGCTTTTGATTGGAAAAGCAGTGGCTCTTCACTGTGACAATGAAGCCAGTGACGAAGGTGGTTAGCTTGTCTATGTCATTGCCGAAGACTTGGAACATATTCCAATCAGCGCCAGCAAAGCAGTCCTGTAGCATAATCTCTGATTCTGATTATCATTTCTCAACAAAGCAAGTCGAGGGTACTTCCTGTTTGAGCTTCTGCCTGTAAACAGGAACCAGGAGTACTGAGTCATGATCTGATTTGCCGAATGGGGGACGAGGGAGGTCCTTGTATACTTGCTTGTGGGTAGAGTGATAGTGGTCTAGGACTTTATCAACGCTAGTGGTGAAAGAGATTTGGCATCATGTGTCAATGAAGAGGTATTAAAATCACTGGCAACAAAAAAAGCAGCCTTCGGGTGCACGTTTTCCTGTTTGTTTATAGCCTCGTACCGTTCGTTAAGGTTCAGCTTTTAATATTTTCTGGCCAGTGGTGTAATGTACACAACAGTCAGGATAACAGCTGAAAACTCCCTCGAGAGGTAGAAGGGTCGGCATTTGACCATCAGGTATTCCAAGACGGTGAACAATGGGTCGAGACTTCCACTGCGCTCGAGTCAGTCACCATTTTGTTGTTGATGAAAAGGCAAACCCCTCCCCATGTCTGACTCCACTGTCCAGTCCGCTCAGGGAACGGAGAATCCATTGAGTTGGGTAGCCATGTTGTACGAAAGCCATGTTTCAGAAAAGCAGAGAATATTGCAGTTACGAGAGTCCCGTCAGTAGCAAATCCACGATCAAAGGTCATCCAACTGTGACCGTACATTGGCCAAAAGAATGGAGTGAATAGGTGGCCTGTTTTCCCTTCGCCTTAATCTTGCCAGGCTCCCCCTCTATTAGCTGTGTAATGCCAGTGTTTAGTTTTGGATACCCCAAAAAATTGGGTCAGAATTACAGAAAGAGCCCAGAGCATATGAGTTGAAGTTGAAGCTGGAATTAAGGCAAGTAAATATGCCGATCTGATGTTCAGAAGTTCTTGTCGGTTATAAGAAATGATAGTGGATACATTTTGTGAAAATAATATAATAAAAAGTAGAAGAAAATCAACATTTTCTTTTTAAAATAACAAAGTTGGGTTGGAGCTCACAAAATGGCAGCCATACAGTACAGCGCCATATTTTGTGGGTTCCTCTCTGAAACCTCTCTGCCTGATTCTATCTGGCCTGAGAGGGAGAGTAACTGAGAAGCAGAACTTTCTGAAATATTTTTCGGCCAGTTCCGACATGTAGAATTGTCTTGTAAAACACGCCTGAGTCAGTTACTCCTTAAGCATCTCACTGTAAAATGACTCACAATTACTCACAGTAAACAGGAAACATTCCAGTTCACTAGTGTGTGTGTGTGTATGTGAACTTCATCGGGATTGGTGTCCCTTCCACGGGAATGTTGAGCTAACGTAGGCTAATGCGATTAGCATGAGGTTGTAAAAACAAGAACATTTCCCAGGACATAGACATATCTGATATTGGCAGAAAGCTTAAATTCTTGCTAATCTAACTGCACTGTCCAATTTACAGTAGCTATTACAGTGAAATAATACTATGCTATTGTTTGAGGAGAGTGCACAATTTTGAACATAAAAAGTTATTAATATACAAATTAGGCACATTTGGGCAGTCTTGAAAGAACATTTTGAACAGAAATGCAATGGTTCATTGGATCAGTCTAAAACGTTGCACATAAACTGCTGCCATCTAGTGGCCAAAATGTATATTGCACCTTGGCTGGAATAATACATTATGGCTTTCTCTTGCATTTTAAAGATGACGATACAAAAAAAATACAAAAGAACGGTTGTTTTTTTTCTTTGTATTATAATTTACCAGACATAATGTGTTTTATTCTCCTACATTCCTTTCACATTTCCACAGACTTCAACGTGTTTCCTTTCAAATGGTACCAATAATATACCAGTTAGATTTGAGTATGTCATTTCAGGCAAAAATTTAAAAAAGGGGCAGATCCTTATTAAGTGTGGTGCTTGTATAGAGGGCAAATACATCTGGTCTGACTCATGACAGGAACAGGGTGATAAGCGATGGTTCACTGGGTTCTCTTTCCATCCCTTCCCCTTTTCATGTATATTTTTACAACCCTTCTCTCCTTACCGTCCTCTCTACCTCCCTCTTCCCCATTCCCCTCTCTCTCGCCATCCTCTCGACATTTCCCTCAGTGCAGTGAGGCCAAAGCCGCACATACAGATAGGAAAACTAACATTGGCTTTGCATTTAGAAACCACACGGCTAGCTATCTGTCAACAACATGTTCTCGGTTGAGACGGTTGACGTCTAGACCCTTTGTTTTCTCCCTAGAGTTTATTATCAACCAATCATCATGAAGACCAATTTGTTAAAAAGCATGTTGACATATACAATTGTCTTGTGACTGAGAGTATTTACTTTAATTGTGCTGATAAAAAGTTATAACGTTTTACGTGTTTGTTTCGTAGTGGAAAAGTGGAAAGACTCCCTGCTGAATGGAGTTGTGAGTAACGGTGTGGTGTGTGGCTGATTATGGGTTTTTAGTAACTGTGTGGTGTATGTGCGTGTTTGCGTGCATCTGCATGTGTGTATGTGTGGCTAACACTACAGTAATTCAGTGATGAGGGAGAGCATTACTGTGATATGCACTTAGAGGTCTAAAA
The DNA here is from genome assembly GCF_021184085.1 of Oncorhynchus gorbuscha. Lineage (NCBI taxonomy): Eukaryota > Metazoa > Chordata > Actinopteri > Salmoniformes > Salmonidae > Oncorhynchus > Oncorhynchus gorbuscha. The sequence continues at coordinate 65,279,140 of NC_060183.1, read as the reverse complement.
GTGTTTTCTTGGCAGAACCAACTTCAGTCTGTAATGACATGCACTGAGAGTCGGGAAGTAAGTTCAGGGAGGGAGTGTTTTAATAAATAAACGGCACATAATACAAAACAAGAAACACTAACAGCACTCAGACATGAAACAGAAACAATGACACCTGGGAAAGGAACCAAAGGGAGTGACATATATAGGGAAGGTAATCTGGGAAGTGATGGAGTCCAGGTGAGTCTGACGACATGCAGGTGCGCGTAACGATGGTGACAGGTGTGCGCCATAATGAGCAGCCTGGTGACCTAGAGGCCGGAGAGGGAGCACACGTGACAGAGGTCTCATGACCTCAAGTCCAGCTGTGATATAATATGCTGTTTAGATAAAATATTGCATTATTTGGCAATCTGATTAAATATATTATTTAAAAATGTAAGATTTTTGTTGATTTCCTGCATACCCAGACCCTTGATTATAAGAAGATTAAAATATAAATGTGTTCAAAATACCGAAAATGGGAAAGATAATGTATGACGGGGCCCAGTTGTAACAATGAAACTTACTTTTCATGTGCACAGTATTACATTCTCCACTGCATGGAGCAAAGCCATAAGCCTACTAGTTCTTTCCAAAGCCATAAGCCTACTAGTTCTTTCCAAAGCCATAAGCCTACTAGTTCTTTCCAAAGCCATAAGCCTACTAGTTCTTTCCAAAGCCATAAGCCTACTAGTTCTTTCCAAAGCCATAAGCCTACTAGTTCTTTCCAAAGCCATAAGCCTTCTAGTTCTTTCCAAAGCCATAAGCCTACTAGTTCTTTCCAAAGCAATAAGCCTTCTAGTTTTTTCCAAAGCAATAAGCCTTCTAGTTTTTTCCAAAGCAATAAGCCTTCTAGTTCTTTCCAAAGCCATAAGCCTACTAGTTCTTTCCAAAGCAATAAGCCTTCTAGTTTTTTCCAAAGCAATAAGCCTTCTAGTTTTTTCCAAAGCAATAAGCCTTCTAGTTCTTTCCAAAGCCATAAGCCTACTAGTTCTTTCCAAAGCCATAAGCCTACTAGTTCTTTCCAAATCCATAAGCCTACTAGTTCTTTCCAAAGGATCGCAATCACTAATACTTTTCATTACAAACTAAACCTTTCTACAAACATATACCAAATGAAGCATTATCCACAGCTAATCAACCAGGAATAGTTAGACAGATGTCGACAGCAGGGATGTCAACACAGCGGGTTTGGCCGGCTGGCTGCTTGGTCTGAAACCAAAACAAAGCAGTGACCATGTGTCATTACTGAACCACTGAACACTGTGCGAGAGGAGGAATGTGATCAGACCTGCCCTTCAGGAAATAGGGGAGAAGAGAGGGAGAAAGAGAGGGCAAAGTGATACCCGTGGAGAGATTTCCGCTGTCTACTTCTCTCTCTCTTTCATGCTGTATTTAGTGGTCCCATATTCTGTTTCAACCTTGTGTTCTCTTTCTCAATTTTTCTGGATGGGGCTGGGGTGAAGTAATTGTGGTGGTCACTTTCTCATTTACAGCCACTCTCTCTCTCTCTCTCTCTCTCTCTCTCTCTCTCTCTCTCTCTCTCTCTCTCTCTCTCTCTCTCTCTCTCTCTCTCTCTCTCTCTCTCCATTTCTCTTTTCAGCCAGGGCAAAGAAAGCCGCAGAGAAGGAGGCCAAAGCCAAGAAGCAGAAAGCCAACAAGGCACCCAAAGCCCCGAAACCCACTAAAAAACCCAAAGCCACCAAGGCACCCAAGAAGCTCAAGGCCACCAAAGCACCTAAAACCACCAAGGCACCTAAAGCCACCAAGGCACCTAAAACCACCAAGGCACCTAAAGCCACCAAGGCACCTAAAGCCACCAAGGCACCTAAGGTCACAAAGCCCAAAGCTACCAAGGCCTCCAAGACAACAGCATGGAAGGAGGAGGGGGTGAAGCCAGTGACCAGAAGACCCAGTCTGGAAGAGGATGAGGAGAAACTCCTGATTGAGCTGGGCTGGGACAGACGTATGTATATATATTAGGACATCTCTGTTCCTTTCTGTTCCCTATGAGTTGCTTTTTTTCATGTCATACCTTTAAAAACAAGCAGGCCATGTTAATTTAGGGGCGGCAGGTAACCTAGTGGTTAGAGCGTTGGACTAGTAACCGAAAGGTTGCTTGATCGAATCCCCGAACGACAGTAAAATTCTGTCTTTCTGCCCCTGAACAAGGCACTTAACCCACTGTTCCCTGGCCATCATTGTAAATAAAAATGTGTTCTTATCAGACTTGCCTAGTTAAAAAAATAAAATGTAGTGGTACAGTATAATCTCATTAATTTGCAATGCGAGACGACTGAGCCAATATTTCTCTGTTGACTCTGTGTTGTGGTTTGTATGTGTTGTCTCTGCCCAGTAGACAGCAGACCCTCGGGACACACACCTCTCTCTGCTGGCTCCAAGACCCTGACAGAGCATGGTCAAGATTACTGGGACACCAAGCGTATGTCTGACATGACTCAACGATCTATCACTTTCAATCCAGTCTTCTCTGATTTGAAGCATGAATTTAGCTTGGCAAAGATTATGATCATATGTCACCAATAAACTATTACAACCAAAGCAAAACACTCATGTTGTCAAAGCCATTTCTAATGTTTTTGAAAGTTGAGTGGAAACACATTGATTTTCCTGTACAGTACTGTAGTTGTTCAGCCCTCTAAGACATCTACATTTCTGTTACCATCTCTAACAGTGGACAGAGAGAGGACTACCACTGAGGTCATCATGTATGTATCAGGTAAATAGCCCATCACATAACAAATGAATTGGGCGGAACTCGAAACGACACATTTTAATAATTCAACGTATTTACCATGCATGCAAATGTTCTTTCAGAGGAAACCACAGTGCCCTGGTACGAAGAGTATGATTATGCAGACTGTACGTACATTACACGTTATGTCTGTCTGTCTTTCTTTCCTGCAATAGTTTGGTCATGTATGATCACCTGTACAATCAGCCTGTACTGTCTGCATTCGTTGTGTGATCATGTTGGTAAGAGCACCCCTCTCTAACCCCCGTCTAACCTCTCTTTAATCTCTCTCTCTAACCTCTGATCTCTCTCTCCACAGTGGCAGCTAAACAACTTGAGGAGGAGGCAGAGAAAGCTCGCAAGGAGAAGGAGAAAAAAGGTCTGAATCTCTTTTATCTGTCTGACAGAGAGAAACCTGTAGCCCTGTCCCTTTAGGGCCCCCTTATGTGTTCATTCACTTACAGAGATGGCCGGATTGTTTATGCAACAAGAACCATTATAGCCTGTAGATTGCAACATTGTCAGTGTTGGGGAGTGGAGGGTGGAAAGGACTGTGGCTGTGTGTGAGAGAGGGGGATGGATTGAGGAAGAGAGAGAGGGGACTGGGCGGGAGAAGGATGGAAAGAGAGTTTATCAAAACAGCTACTGCCATTGTGTTGGGGCCCTGGGCTGGTAGACATCAGTAAGATAGACGGGGGAGAAGGGGAATGGAGAAAGAGAGGGAAGAAGGGAGAAAGAGTAGGAGGGTGTTGGGGGTTATTTTGAGTGTGTGCAGGACTGCAGGCTGTCTGCTTGAGAAGAGGTTTCAATTGTATACTTAAAAATCAGTATAGTTTCATTGGATAAAGTGAAACATATGTTTAGAAGAATATGCAGACTTATTGGAGGGGAAACAGAACGACAGTGACTGTAATATTCAGGACTCTACTAGCAGCAGCACATGTGGAAGTATTTGATGCTTGGTGAGCTGGAGAGCCATGACCGTGTGTAAACATGCCTAGTCACATCTTGTTTTCCCATCATGCATCACAGTGAAGCAGCTGAGGAAGAAGTGGGAGGAGGAAGAGGAGGAGAGGCTGAGGAAGATCCCAGTACATGCCGAACCCAAGAGTAAGAAAATCACCTCAAAACAGGTTTTCATCTTTATTCATGAGCAGCTTCAACTTAATATATGCCATTTAGCAGCTTCAACTTCACTTGAGGGGCGGCAGGTAGCCTAGCGATTAAGAGCATTGGACCAGTAACCAAAAGGGCGTTGGTTCGTATCCCAGAGCTGACTAGGTGAAACATCTGTTGATGTGCCATTGAGCAAGTCACTTTACCCTAAAGTTTTGGTGTTTTGGTATCAGCTGGTATCAAAATGTGCAGCCAGGGGGCGGCCCCAGGACAGACTTTGGGAAAACCTGCCTTACATGACTGTCTATTTCCTGGGGCTGGACTGTTGGCCTTGTTTTCTCCTGTCTACTGTAACAACCTGGCTTTCTCCCCAATCAGACTTCTGGTCCTGCCAGAAAGACATGTTTTACTGTACAGTCAGACTAGGAGACGACTAGCATTTTCGCTCTCTTTCTCTTCCTCTTACAAGCACCAGATTACAAGCACCCATAAAAAGGAAAATGGTCGCTGCGAGATTTTTTTTTTGAGGCACTTGAAAACAAACCATTATCTTTTCACCCTTTCACAAAAGCTTTCACAAAAGCATTGGTCAGTGTGCATGCGTGCCTGCGTGTGTATGTGTTTGTGTAAGATGTGGTCAGCATCAACTGAGTGTTTTCAGCCTGTTGCTCTTGACCACTACAGACCAACATATTTAGCCGACAGAAACTTTTTTGTAATCTTTATTTGACAATAAAGCAGATAAAACAAAAATGATTTTTGTTTTGTTTTTTGGAGTGTGTCACATGATTTATGAGTTGTTTTGTTCCTAGAATGCCCTCCTCTAGGTTTGGAGTCCCATCGTGTTGACGATGACCAGCTGCTGGCCTCTTCTCAGTCTCACCACGGCTTCTCTGCTCAGCGGGGCAGGCTCAACATGCAGGTAAACACGGTACTACATTACACTGTAGTGTAGATATACGGTGTACTACACCATAGTGTCACGTTCTGACCTTAGTTCTTTTATTATGTCTGTGTTTTAGTATGGTCAGGGCGTGAGTTGGGTGGGTTGTCTATGTTAGTTTTTCTATGATTTGCTATTTCTGTGTTTGGCCTGGTATGGTTCTCAATCAGAGGCAGCTGTCAATCGCTGTCCCTGATTGAGAACCATATTTAGGCAGCCTGTTTTCTATTGTGTTTCGTGGGTGATTATTTTCTGTTCTGTGTTTTATGTATGCACCGTACAGGACTGTTCCGGTTTCATTTAGTTCTCTTTGTTGTTTGATTATTTAGTGTTCTGAGTTATAAATAAATATAATGAACCCTTTCCACGCTGCGCATTGGTCCTCCGATCCTTCTTACTACTCCTCCTCAGAAGAGGAGGAGGAAGAGGAGGAGGACGAGGAGGAGGACGGGAATCGTTACACATAGTACTGCCTCATTTAAGTCTCACCACAGCTTCTTTGCTCAGAGAGGCATGCTCAACGTGCAAGTACACACAGTATGATACACTATCACTGGTGTACCAGACGCCCCTGCAAGGCGGCCCACTGGCTATGGGGGCACCAAACCCAATAATAAAACAACAACAATAACAACACAATAATAGGATATGAACATGTCATATGCCATGGCAAATATGTTGAGAATGACAGGAAATTAGCTCTAAAATAGCAAAATATTCTCTCAGCCTCATGGCAAAATGTGTAGAATAGCATGAGATTAGCTATAATAGCACATTTTTCTCTTTCCCCCATAGTTAAATGTGTATAATTGTAGGAAGTTAGCTGCTCCCCCCCCCTTGCGGACCTTGTGTGTGTGTGTGTGTGTGGGGGGGGACATACACCATAGTATGGCAGTTTATAGATACAGACTGTTGTAATACCCATTATACTTGATATATTCTAATGTTCCTGTATACAAACGCACAAACCAAATCTTCACATAAAATCATGAGAAATGTCAGGACACACACAGCCCCGACACATCTGACGAGAGAGGGGGCTATTTTGTCTTCCCAGAGCTCTGGTAATGAGGAGGGTGTGTACGGGGGTGCGTGGTGTGCTGAGCCAGAGGAGAAGAACCACTGGTTTGAGGTGGACGCTCGCAGAGAGGTGGAGTTCACTGGAGTCATCGTACAGGGCAGGAACTCAGACACAGCGTAAGTCCTGCTGCCTGGTGTCACTGCACTGGGATCACTGCACTGTGGTCACTGCACTGGGATCACTGCACTGTGGTCACTGCACTGTTCACACAGCCAGGGCCAGGTGGAATCCCCATTCACCTGCACAATTGATTTGAAATGAACAACACATTAAATGAATCCAACCCAAACAGCATATACTGTACATCAATAGGTTGAGTTGTATCCATTAGAGAAACAGAATGCTGTAAAAGGGATTATAGAGAAAATGTCAAAGGAAATGGAATCTTACCTGTGGAATCATTAGGCATTTTGAATGTTTGCGATTTATGTTGGATTTTCTTAAGACTTGTAAAGTGTCATCTCTCTCTCGCTCTCTTTTTCTTCTCTCTGTATTTCAGGGAAGATTTTGTGTCCACGTTCTACGTGTCCTTCAGTAATGACAGTCGTGATTGGATGGTGCTCCATGATGGCTATGCTGAGTGGGTCAGTAACCTCTCTTACGATTGATCAGTACAGCCGGCAATTTAATATCCAAATAATCACTTAATTTTCCTCCGATCTAACCTCTTCCCTCACCATACCTTTCCTCCCCATACCCTCTCCTCTCCTCCCCATACCCTCGCTTCTCCTCCCCATACCCTCTCCTCACCATACCTTTCCTCCCCATACCCTCTCCTCTCCTCCCCATACCCTCGCTTCTCCTTCCCTTCCCCTCTCCTCCCCATACCCTCTCCTCTCCATACCCTCTCCTCTCCTCCCCATACCCTCTTCTCTCCTCCCCATAACCTCTCCTCTCCATACCCTCTCCTCTCCTCCCCATACTCTCTCCTCTCCTCCCGATACCCTCTCATCTCCTCTCCTCTCCATACCCTCTCCTCCCCATACCCTCTCCTCTCCATACCCTCTCCTCTCCTCCCCATACCCTCTTCTCTCCTCCCCATAACCTCTCCTCTCCATACCCTCTCCTCTCCTCCCCATACTCTCTCCTCTCCTCCCGATACCCTCTCATCTCCTCTCCTCTCCATACCCTCTCCTCCCCATACCCTCTCCTCTCCATACCCTCTCCTCTCCTCCCCATACCCTCTCCTCTCCTCTCCATACCCTCTCATCCCATACCCTCTCCTCTCCTCCCCATACCCTCTCCTCTCCTCCCCATTCCCTGTCCTCCCCATACCCTCTCCTCTCCATACCTTCTCCTCTCCTCCCCATACCCTCTCCTCTCCATACCCTCTCCTTCCCCTCTCCTCCCCATACCCTTTCCTGTCCATACCCTCTCCTCTCCTCCCCATACCCTCCCCTCTCCTCTCCTTCCCATACCCTCTCCTCTCCATACCCTCTCCTCTCCTCTTCATACCCTCTCCTCTCCTCTCCTCCCCATACCCTCTCCTCTCCATACACTCTCCTCTCCATACCCTCTCCTCTCCTCCCCATACCCTCTCCACTCCTCTCCTCCCCATACCCTCTCCACTCCTCTCCTCCCCATACCCTCTTCTCTCCTCCCATACCCTCTCCTCTCCTCCTCATACCCTCTCCTCTACTCTCCATACCTTCTCCTCTCCTCTCCATACCATCTCCTCTCTTCCCCATACCATCTCCTCTCCATACCCTCTCCTCTCCCCCCATACCCTCCCCATACCCTCTCCTCCCCATACCCTCTCCTCTCCATACCCTCTCCTCCCCATACCCTCTCCTCTCCATACAATCTCCTCCCCATACCTTCTCCTCTCCTCCCCATACCCTCTCTTCTCCATACCTTCTCCTCTCCTCCCCATACCCTCTCCTCTCCTCCCCATACCCTCTCCTCTCCATACCCTCTCCTTCCCCTCTCCTCCCCATACCCTTTCCTCTCCATACAATCTCCTCCCCATACCCTCTCCTCTCCTCCCCATACCCTCTCCTCTCCATACCCTCTCCTCTCCATAACCTCTCCTCCCCATACCCTCGCTTCTCCTCCCCATACCCTCTCCTCTCCATACCCTCTCCTCTCCTCCCCATACCCTCTCCTCCCCATACCCTCTCCTCTCCTCTCCATACCCTCTCCTCTCCCCCCATACCCTCTCCTCTCCTCCCCATTCCCTCTCCTCCCCATACCCTCTCCTCTCCATACCTTCTCCTCTCCTCCCCATACCCTCTCCTCTCCTCCCCATACCCTCTCCTCTCCATACCCTCTCCTTCCCCTCTCCTCCCCATACCCTTTCCTGTCCATACCCTCTCCTCCCCATACCCTCTCCTCTCCTCCCCATACCCTCTCCTCTCCATACCCTCTCCTCTCCTCTTCATACCCTCTCCTCTCCTCTCCTCCCCATACCCTCTCCTCTCCATACACTCTCCTCTCCATACCCTCTCCTCTCCTCCCCATACCCTCTCCTCTCCTCCCCATACCCTCTCCTCTCCTCCTCATACCCTCTCCTCTACTCTCCATACCTTCTCCTCTCCTCTCCATACCCTCTCCTCTCCTCCTCATACCCTCTCCTCTCCATACCCTCTCCTCTCCTCTCCATACCCTCTCCTCTCCATACCCCCATACCCTTTCCTCTCCATACAATCTCCTCCCCATACCCTCTCCTCTCCATACCCTCTCCTCTCCTCCCCATACCCTCTCCTCTCCATACCCTCTCCTCTCCATACCCTCTCCTCTCCATACCCTCTCCTCCCCATACCCTCGCTTCTCCTCCCCATACCCTCTCCTCTCCATACCCTCTCCTCTCCTCCCCATACCCTCTCCTCTCCTCTCCATACCCTCTCCTCCCCCCCCCCATACCCTCTCCTCTCCTCCCCATTCCCTCTCCTCCCCATACCCTCTCCTCTCCATACCTTCTCCTCTCCTCCCCATACCCTCTCCTCTCCTCCCCATACCCTCTCCTCTCCATACCCTCTCCTCCCCATACCCTTTCCTGTCCATACCCTCTCCTCCCCATACCCTCTCCTCTCCTCCCCATACCCTCCCCTCTCCTCTCCTCCCCATACCCTCTCCTCTCCATACCCTCTCCTCTCCTCTTCATACCCTCTCCTCTCCTCTCCTCCCCATACCCTCTCCTCTCCATACCCTCTCCTCTCCTCCCCATACCCTCTCCTCTCCTCCCCATACCCTCTTCTCTCCTCCCATACCCTCTCCTCTCCTCCTCATACCCTCTCCTCTACTCTCCATACCTTCTCCTCTCCTCTCCATACCCTCTCCTCTCCCCCCATACCCTCCCCATACCCTCTCCTCTCCATACCCTCTCCTCCCTATACCCTCTCCTCTCCATACAATCTCCTCCCCATACCTTCTCCTCTCCTCCCCATACCCTCTCCTCTCCAAACCTCCTCTCCTCCCCATACCCTCTCCTCTCCTCCCCATACCATTTCCTCTCCATACAATCTCCTCCCCATACCCTCTCCTCTCCATACCCTCTCCTCTCCTCCCCATACCCTCTCCTCTTCTCCCCATACCCCCTCCTCTCCATACCCTCTCCTCTCCTCTCCATACCCTCTCCTCCCCATACCCTCGCTTCTCCTCCCCATACCCTCTCCTCTCCATACCCTCTCCTCTCCTCCCCATACCCTCTCCTCTCCTCCCCATAACCTCTCCTCTCCATACCCTCTCCACTCCTCCCCATACCCTCTCCTCTCCTCCCCATACACTCTCCTCTCCTCCCCATACCCTCTCCTCTCCATACACTCTCCTCTCCTCCCCATACCCTCTCCTCTCCATACCCTCTTCTCTCCTCCCATACCTCTCCTCTCCTCCTCATACCCTCTCCTCTCCATACCCTCTCCTCTCCTCTCCATACCCTCTCCTCTCCTCCCCATACCCTCTCCTCTCCATACCCTCTCCTCTCCCCCCATACCCTCTCCTCTCCATACCCTCTCCTTCCCATACCCTCTCCTCTCCTCTCCTCTCCATACCCTCTCCTACCCATACCCTCTCTTCTCCTCTCCATACCCTCTCCTCTCCTCCCCATACCCTCTCCCCTCCTCTTCATTCCCTCTCCTCTCCTTCCCCTCTCTGTCCCTCTTTCTCTCCTCCCTCCTTCCCTCCCTCCCTTCAGTTGTTCTATGGGAATGTGGATAGGGACTCTCCAGTGATGGTGCAGTTTGATTGGCCAACCGTGGCACGTTACATCCGTGTCCTTCCCCAGAGCTGGAACGGCAGCCTGTGTCTCAGAGTTGAGGTCATGGCCTGCCAACTGACCAGTGAGTACAATACAATACATAACCCCATCAACCCTCCATAAACTCCAGAACGTCATCACACCCCTAACTCCAACACCTTCATAACCCCTAAAATGACAATAATCACTTCCTCAACGATCCCCGTTGCCATCCCCATCCTCAACATTACCGTTACCATCCCCATACTCAACATCCCAGTTTACCATCCCCGTCCTCACCATCCCCGTCCTCACCATCCCCGTCCTCAACATCCCCGTTACCATTCCCGTCCTCAACCATCCCCGTTACCATCCCCGTTACCATCCCCATCATCAACATCCCCGTCCTCAACATCCCCGTTACCATCCCCGTCCTCAACCATCCCCGTCCTCCACATCCCCGTTACCATCCCCGTCCTCAACCATCCCCGTCCTCAACATCCCTGTTACCATCCATGTCCTCAACCATCCCCGTTCTCAACATCCCCGTCCTCAACATGCCCATTACCATCCCGTCCTCAACCATCCCTGTTCTCAACATCCCCGTCCTCACCATCCCCGTCCTCAACCATCCCAGTTCTCAACATCCCCGTCCTCAACATCCCCATTCTTATCCCCGATCTCAACATCCCCGTCCTCAACATCCCTGTTACCATCCCCATCCTCAACATCCCCGTCCTCAACATCCCCGTTACCATCCCCGTCCTCAACATCCCCATTACCATCCCCGTCCTCAACCATCCCCGTCCTCAACATCGCCGTTACCATCCCCATCCTCAACATCCCCGTTACCATCCCTGTCCTCAACATCCCCGTTACCATCCCCATCCTCAACATCCTCGTTACCATCCCCGTCCTCAACATCCGGGTTACCATCCCCGTCCTCAACAGCCCCGTTACCATCCCCATCCTCAACATCCCCGTTACCAACATCCCCGTTACCATCCCCGTCCTCAACCATCCCCGTCCTCAACATCCCCGTTACCATCCCCGTCCTCAACATCCCCGTTACCATCCCCGTCCTCAACATCCCCATTACCATCCCCGTCCTCAACCATCCCCGTCCTCAACATCGCCGTTACCATCCCCATCCTCAACATCCCCGTTACCATCCCTGTCCTCAACATCCCCGTTACCATCCCCATCCTCAACATCCTCGTTACCATCCCCGTCCTCAACATCCGGGTTACCATCCCCGTCCTCAACAGCCCCGTTACCATCCCCATCCTCAACATCCCCGTTACCAACATCCCCGTTACCATCCCCGTCCTCAACCATCCCCGTCCTCAACATCCCCGTTACCATCCCCGTCCTCAACATCCCCGTTACCATCCCCATCCTCAACATCCCCGTTACCATCCCCATCCTCAACATCCCCGTTACCATCCCCATCCTCAACATCCCCGTTACCATCCCCATCCTCAACATCCCCGTTACCATCCCCGTCCTCAACATCCCCGTTACCATCCCTGTCCTCAACCATCCCCGTCCTCAACATCCCCGTTACCATCCCCGTCCTCAACATGCCCGTCCTCAACATCCCCGTTACCATTCCCGTCCTCAACCATCCCCGTCCTCAACATCCCCGTTACCATCCTCATCCTCAACATCCCCGTTACCATCCCTGTCCTCAACCATCCTCAGTCTCAACATCCCTGTTACCATTCCCATCCTCAACATCCCCGTCCTCAACATCCCCGTCCTCAATCATCCCGTTACCATCCCCGTCCTCAACATCTCTGTCCTCAACCATCCCCGTCCTCAACATCCCCGTTACCATCCACTGCCCTCAATATCCCCGTCCTCAACATCCCCGTTACCATCCCCCGTCCTCAACATCCCCGTTACCATCCATGTCCTCAACCATCCCCGTTCTCAACATCCCCGTCCTCAACATGCCCATTACCATCCCGTCCTCAACCATCCCTGTTCTCAACACCCCATCCTCAACATCCCCGTTACCATCCCTGTCCTCAACATCCCCGTTACCATCCCCGTCCTCAACATCCCCGTTACCATCCCCATCCTCAACATCCCCGTTACCATCCCCGTCCTCAACAGCCCTGTTACCATCTCCATCCTCAACATCCCCGTTACCATCCCCGTCCTCAACATCCCCGTTACCATCCCCGTCCTCAACCATCCCCGTCCTCAACATCCCCGTCCTCAACCATCCCCGTCCTCAACATCCCCGTTACCATCCCCATCCTCAACATCCCCGTTACCATCCCTGTCCTCAACATCCCCGTTACCATCCCTGTCCTCAACCATCCCCGTCCTCAACATCCCCGTTACCATCCCCATCCTCAACCATCCCCGTCCTCGACAGCCCCGTTACCATCCATGTCCTCAACTATCCCCGTCCTCAACATCCCCGTCCTCAACATCCCCGTTACCATCCCCTGCCCTCAATATCCCCGTCCTCAACATCCCCGTTACCATCCCCCGTCCTCAACATCCCCGTTACCATCCATGTCCTCAACCATCCCCGTCCTCAACATCCCCGTTACCATCCCCATCCTCAACATCCCCGTTACCATCCCCATCCTCAACATCCCCGTTACCATCCCCGTCCTCAACATCCCCGTTACCATCCCCGTCCTCAACATCCCCGTTACCATCCCCGTCCTCAACATCCCCGTTACCATCCCCATCCTCAACATCCCCGTTACCATCCCCATCATCCCCGTCCTCAACATCCCCGTCCTCAACCATCCCGTCCTCAACATCCCCGTCCTCAACATCCCCGTTACCATCCCCATCCTCAACATCCCCGTTACCATCCCCATCCTCAACATCCCCGTCCTTAACATCCCCGTCCTCAACCATCCCCGTCCTCAACATCCCCGTCCTCAACACCCCCGTTACCATTCCCGTTCTCAACTTCCCCGTTACCATCCCCGTCCTCAACATCCCCGTTACCATGCCCGTCCTCAACATCCCCGTTACCATCCCCATCCTCAACATCCCCGTTACCATCCCCATCTTCAACCATCCCCGTCCTGAACATCCCCGTTACCATCCCCATCCTCAACATCCCATGAATGAATGGGATGAATGAATGGGATCATCCAATGAATGATCGCTCCCATGTGTATTCAGCCATATGCTTCCAATGTCTGCTCACCCCTTCCCACAGGCAGCTTCCGTAGTGAGAATGAGGTCAACCCCACAGACAACCTTGACTTCAGACACCACAACTATAAGGACATGAGACAGGTGAGTGTTTAATGAGAGTGTGACGGGTGAGATTGATATTGTCCTTCATCTCTTCCTCATCCCTCTCCTCTCTCACTATCTCCCTCCTCTCCCGCTCCCATTCTCCCTCCATCACACCTCTTCCCACCTCCCTCCCTCTCTCCATGTCAGATGATGAAGGTGATAAATGAGGAGTGTCCTAACATCACTAGGATCTATAACATTGGGAAGAGCTCTGCAGGCCTGAAGATGTATGCCATGGAGATCTCTGACAACCCCGGGGAACACCAGACAGGTGTGTGTGTGTGTTTGTTTGTTTGTGTGTGTGATAGTTGAGCCATACAGCAAAGGAACACACACACATACTAAGTGATCACAAAACACCATTACAGGATGTCATCTTCCTCACCAGGTGAGCCGGAGTTCCGCTACACGGCGGGTCTCCATGGTAATGAGGCACTGGGGCGGGAGCTGCTCCTCCTGCTGATGCAGTTCATGTGTAAGGAGTATAATGAGAACAACCCCAGAGTGCGCCGCCTGGTGGAGGGAGTGAGAATACACCTGGTTCCCTCACTCAACCCAGACGCCTACGAACTGGCCTACGAGATGGTGAGGGACCTGGGCTCATTCCAGAAAGATGCTCCAACAAGGAATATACAGTATATGTTTAAGCTGATGAAACTGGAACCAATGTTACATTACATACTGTCCTTCCCTATCCGGTTTCTCACACCCCTCAAACTCCCTGCTCTTAATCTCTCCAATAGAGATCCTTTCTTTATTATTTTCTAGCCTCCTCTCTCGTCTCCAGGGCTCTGAGATGGGGAATTGGGGTCTGGGCCACTGGACTGAGGAGGGATACGATATCTTCCAGAACTTCCCGGACCTCAACAGTGTTCTATGGGGGGCAGAGGACAGAGGCTGGGTCCCACGCATTGTACCTAATCACCACATCCCACTCCCAGAGAACTTCCTCAATGGCTCGGTGGGTGTTAAGGCTACAGATGTTGTTTTTTAAATATTTATTTATTTTGTATTGTTCATTTTCCAATTATACTACAGTTTGTATTTCTGGTGTTAGATCTACATTTCTCTCCCACTCTCTCTCTGTAGGTTGCCCTGGAAACCAAAGCCATTATTAACTGGATGGAGCGGACCCCATTTGTGTTGGGAGCCAATTTGCAGGGTGGAGAGAAAGTGGTGGCGTACCCGTTTGACATGCAGCGACCTCCAAAGGCTACAGGGGTGGGTTCTGTTCTGACTGGAATAGGATGAATCAGCACTGGCAGGGCCGGATTACCGAACAGGCACTCAGAGCACATGCCCCGGGGCCCTGACTTCCATGGTGCCCCCAATCCCAAATCATGGGGCTGGGGTAGCAAAGTGTTCTCTCAGCATCATGGCAAAATGTGAACAAAAGCATAAGATGAGCTATGAAACATTAAGAAACATTAAAAACAACTCCCTGCCTCATTGCAAAAAGTGTACAATTACAGGAAATGTTCTTACAACTGCCCTGTGGCCCCAAATGCTGTAGTCCGGCCCTGAACACTGGTGTCCAAAAGTAGTCCACTATTTAGTGAATTTCAGATGTACCCAAGGAATTATATTTGTACTGGGAGCCAAGAGAATAGTGTTCCATTTCAGGCCCAGACCTGGTGTCTTCTATAACATGAACATATGTCTTATTCCTCTCTCTTCCAACAGACTTTGGGGTCTCGGCGTGAGTTGAGACCCGGTGTGAACCATGAGATGAATGAGGAAACGTGGGCCCGGATGCAGCGTCAGAATGGGGACGCGCTACGAGAGACTTCTGACGACACCATGTTCCGCTGGCTGGCCATGTCGTACGCCCACAGCCACCTGACCATGACGGAGACCCAGCGGGGCTCCTGCCACACAGACGACATCTCTGGGGGACAGGGCATCATCAACAGGGCCAGTTGGAAACCTGTGGTGGGAAGTGAGTCTCTATGGGGAGGGGGAGAGATGTGAATCAGGGGAAGAGGGAGAGAGATGGCGAGAAAAAGATGAAAGGAGAGAGTATGACAAAGAGAGAATGAGGGCGGAAGAGAAATGTACAGAAAAATCTGGTGAGAGAGCTCCTAATTAACCCGATATCATGTATTCTTCCCTCCCCGCCACGCTGTAAATTCCCAGGTATGAATGACTTCAGCTACCTGCACACTAACTGCTTTGAGCTGTCTGTCTTCCTGGGCTGTGACAAGTTTCCTCATGAGAGTGAGCTGCCTCTGGAATGGGAGAACAACCGGGAGGCACTACTGTCCTTCATAGAACAGGTGAGAATACAGTTTTTAAACCATTCTCATACTTGTTTTATAATGTATTTAATGTGTCTTTACTGGAAACTGTACTGTATGTTGCTGATGAGTAAATACTTGATTGTATTGCATCCAGTGATGTCATCTGAGCATTGAGCCCTTATATAGGTGCTTTTTCCTGTGCTAGGTGCATCGTGGGATAAAGGGCATAGTGAGGGACATGGAGGGTAAACCCCTGGCCAACGCCACCATTTCTGTGGACGGCGTCAAACACGATGTCAAGACTGGTAAACCTGCATTCAAACCCAAACTTGAACCCGATCTAACATTTCTGGAGATACCTGAAAATAGCTGTGCAGCGATGCTCCCCACCCAATCTGACAAAGCTTGAGAAGATGGGAGAATCTCCCCAAATACAGGTGTGCCAAACTTGTAGCTTCATACCCAAGAAGACTCAAGGCTATAATCCCTGCCAAAGCTGCTTCAACAAAGTATTGAGTAAAAGATCTGAATACTTATGTAAATGTTTTTTTTATTTTTTTGCAATAGTTTCTAAATACCTGTTTTTGCTTGTCATTATGGGGTATTGTGTGTAGATTGATGAGGGGGGGGGAAACAATTTAATCAATTTTAGAACAAGGCTGTAACGTAACAAAATGGGGGGGAAAAGTCAAGGTGTCTGAATACTTTCCGAATGCACTGTATAACACCAAACGACATCTCTGATCCACTTTCTCTCTCTTTCTGCTCCCTCCCTTTCTCACACCCTCTTCCTCCCTCCCTCTCTCCCTCTTCTTCTCTCTCTCCCCCAACCTATAGCTGCGGCTGGTGACTACTGGCGGTTGTTGAACCCCGGGGAGTACCGTGTGACGGCTCGCGTCGACGGCCACACGCTCCAGACCCGGCTGTGCATTGTGGGCTATGACTCCGGAGCCACCCCCTGTAGCTTCACCCTGGCCAAGTCCAACTGGGACCGAATTAAGCAGATTATGGTCCTCCACGGCAAGAGGCCCATACGGCTTGTTACCAAAGCACCCCCCCGGGTAGGAAGTGACATCAGCGGCGGGTCAGTTGGCAGCGTAGACGCAACAAAGACGGGCGCCACTGGCGGGATGGGCGGGACTTCGGCCAACTCCCATAATGCAGAGCGTCTCCGGCGGTTACGGCTGATGCGCCTGCGCAAGATGCACCAGCAGAGACTCAGGTATAACTTCTCCACTACCACGCCCGTTGCCACGACGACCACCACGGTGGCCCCCACAACGACGGCGGAGCTGGAGACAGAGAGCACTACTTCCTGGTATGACTCGTGGTTCCCTGTGGAGAGTTCGTATACAGAGCCCACACCTGCCGAGGTCTTCACAGAGATCCAGGAGTCAGAGCCTACACAGGACTACACCTTTGAGTACAAATTTGAAGATTACTAAGGTGAATTGAATTAAATTGCTAAAGTAACAAATTACAGTTTTTAAAAACACAATCATAAAGGCATTATTCAAATTGTGTGAAATTGAAAACATATTTAATTCCTTGCAGAGCTGAAAGAAAATATAGCATTTAAAAAAAACGCTTAAAAAAAATAATACTTTCTCTGTGCTCTTCCATTTATGTCTCATGATGGTCTGTATTCTGATATATTTTTGTAATGCTCACACATAGATCAGAGAATAGACTACATTCTCTCTCTGCAGAGCAGGGATTTAACAGCAAGTTTTTCATATTATTTACTTAAGCAAGCCTATTCTGAGACGTAGATATAGGGTGCTTCAAATGTTTCACAATAAAAGAGTATAAACAGGTTATTTGACACACGCTGAAGTCATGCTTTGCCTCCACGTGGATTCTTATGCTTGGTTAGATATGATACTAATATCTATGGAAACTGCGGTGTGTTTGTATTATTACATTAAAAGTGTTCAAAAAAGTATATCTTTGTTGTTTATATGATGTTGCAAGGCCTTCACCTACAGAGAAATAGGACCACAACCATAACTAAATATTCATTTTGATGACATATTACCCTAAGTATTGCGGTACAAATAATAGTGTTTATAACGAAGTCAATAATAACAGTATATTTCTTTAAGTTATTGGAAGGAGGATTTGTAACAGCTGCTAGTGAGTGATAGTGGAAGGGGTAGGTACCTTTCTCCCGCTCAACTTTTGGAATTCTGTAAACCGGGATATCTCTGAGGATGGACGTTTTCCGCTAATGACGTGGTCAACATCCTGTGTAGTTTGGAAAAGGGGAGTTTTTTTGCTAGAAATATCTCTGGTTATAGTTAATACCACCATCGCTTAACTAAACAAGCTAGTGAAACTATATTCAAAAATAAATGTGTATTTATTTTAAACTTGTTAAAATTGTACTGAAAGCTAACGTTAATTAGTTAACGTTAAGCTAGCCTACTCGTACTATAGCCGGTAATTTCTGGTGGATCAAGTTTGTGTCGAGGAGAGAACAGGGTAAAACTACTTTATCTTACTATCTAGCTATGTTTCAAGTCTGTCGCAGTCTTTAATCGGTTAAACTGTCATTAGCAGCAACCTGTTGATTTGCTGAAATGTTGGAAGTTGATTTGATAGTGACAGTTGTGCCCTGTAGCTTTCAGATGCTAGCTAGTTCTCGAAAGTTATCTAGTTGCTAATGTTAACCGCGAGTTACAGATAACGTTGTTTGGTTATTGTACTACAGCAAAAATGGTGCCTCTAATACTGCTACCAGTATGCACAATAACTCCATTCAGATCATGTTGTAATAGTTAATCACCAAGTTTGAGTAACTAATAAGCTACACACTGTGTGTGTGAGAGAGATAATGGCACACATCAGTGTGGATAATTAGCATGACAGCAGCGGCGTGTAGCTGAAAGTGACACAGGACTTGATCTCATCGTTGCAGGCTGCCTGCGTTAGAAGACAGAGGTTATTCACACCACCACCATGAAGCTTTTCAGTCTGAGTGTGCTGTATAAAGGGACCACCAAGTCTAACCTACTGAAAGCTGCCTTCGACCTGTCATCCTTCAGCTTCTTCCAGAAGTCCAGGTAGGATTGACTCTTTGTCTATCTATCTATGGACCAGTTTCCCTGGCCACAGATTAAGCCTAGTCCTGGACTAAAAATACTTTAAATTAAGAATTTACATTAAACCTTAAGGAATGTGATTAGTCAGTGTTTTGGGAAACCAGCCCTATCGTTTATGACAGGGGGGGGGGGGCAGGTTTACCCTCCTTTTGTGGAGTAGAGCTATCCAAACCTCCCGCAGGACTTTGTTCCATCCCCAGTAATATAAATACACACATTCTACTAATCAGCTGCTCCTTGATTAGCTGAATCAGGAAGTGTGTTTGTGTAGGGCTGGTGCTATTCGTAATGCACACCCACTAGCTCTCTTGGAGAAGGGTTGGCCACACCATGTTTCAATTGTGATATGTCACCTGTTTCTTTAAATTAGTGGTGTCAGGTACCTGGTGTCAGGTACTTATCTCTGTCTGATCTGCAGTGTTGCCCAGGTTTTCCGATTGCTACATGAGTGTTAATTGAGACTTGCTTCATTATTTGTGTGTGGTTGTGTCTCAGTGTTCAGGAGTTCATGACATTCACCAGTGACCTCATAGTTCAACGCTCGTCTATAGGGAGCCGAGCCTCTGTCAAAGAACAAGGTTAGTGTGAGGACGACAGACACACCTAGGCAGCTCTCTCTCTTACACACCACACACAATACCACCCACATTCACTAACTCCACGTTAGCCCCCATAGGTGTCTCAGAGACTGAATGTGTGTGTGTTCACTCTCAGAATACCTGTGTCACGTGTATGTAAGGAACGACTCCCTGGGTGCGGTGGTGATTGCTGACGGAGAGTATCCCTCTAGAGTGTGCTTCACCCTCCTGGATAAGGTAGGACAGTATCCCTCGAGTGTGCTTCACCCTCCTGGATAAGGTAGGAGAGTATCCCTCTGGATACTGGAGCAGGGGTCTCCAGCTTTTTCTAGCATGAGAGTTACTTTTAAAAGAATGTCACAAGCTACTCCATATTTTATATATTTTTAGCTTTCAAATAGGCACATTTTTCTATTCTCCTCTACCCTAAAACTCTTCCCCGGCTCCTTAGTGTACAAGAGATGTTTTATATCAATATACCTCGTAAAACAATGGGACTAAGGGGTCCCATAAAATTATATTATTTAAGAATTCAGTTTTCCTCTGGGGGTTTTCTCCAGTTTTTTTCTCTCAATGTTACAATTATTCATACAGAAACAATGTAAATGGATGTTCTGAGTCCTTGTCAATGCTTAAATCACATTAGAAGACCAATTTTGAGTCAGAAAAACAAGAGTTTAATTCCCATTTAATTGCGCATTTAGAAATAGTGGAATGTGTCATATAGTGGTGTTACTGATTGAATTACTGCTGCAGCTTGTCATGGCAGAATATATTTTTTATTTTACCTTTATTTTACTAGGCAAGTCAGTTAAGAACAAATTCTTATTTTCAATGATGGCCTAGGAACAGTGGGTTAACTGCCTGTTCAGGGGCAGAACGACAGATTTGTACCTTGTCAGCTCTGGGATTCGAATTTGAAACCTTTCGGTTACTAGTCCAACGCTCTAACCACTAGGCTACCCTGCTGCCCCATATGCAAAACAACGGCCACCAAATTGTTACAAATAATCTTGTCAGCTAAGCCTCCTTTATAGTTAACATTTAATTTGAGAAGGTTTTTGTGGAAAGTCTTTCTGTCTACCCACAAGACCGTTATCATTACTAGCATCGCTAGCTGGCTACATAAGGAGTGATAGACAAACGCGCGCACCAAACACACAGACCGGGACAATACTGCTGAAAATTAATTGGCAGATATTGTGTTACATTTGACCATATTGACCTATTCATGTGATCTGCCTTACATTCAGACCCACTTACTCAGCGGAGTTGGAGAACTAGATGAGTTTCTGCATTTCCTATGTTAGGGCCATTAGTCATGAATTGTTAGTCGTAAAATATTACTGCCTCTGAGGATTTACCATCTGTCTTTTTGAAATTCAATTTAGAAACTCAGAGGTTTGATTGATGCATGTATCCTGCTTCGGATGAGTACTCAGTCCTGACTACTCTCTCCTTCTCTCTCCTCCCTTCTCTCTCCTTCTCTTCTCCCCTCTCTTTCAGGTGCTGGAGGAATTTTCCAGACAGGTGAGCAGTATAGACTGGCCCTCTGGTTCTCCTGACACTGTCCACTATACTGCCCTGGACAGCTACCTCGCCAAGTACCAGGTAACACACACACTCCCTTGCACAGGTTAATCACAATTGATTTATTTACATTTTGATTTGCATTAGAATACATCAATATGTTGCACACGATTGAGCTGATCTGGAAGTGAGTTCCATAGATGGACTTCTTATAACAACAAGTATTGCAATGTGGGGTTTTGTTTATGCGTTAACTTAACCCTGTTTATTTGCCCGTAGAATCCTCGGGAGGCGGACGCAATGAGTAAAGTACAAGCTGAGCTGGACGAAACCAAAATAATTCTGGTGAGTTGAGTTCTCGTGTGTGTGTGTGTGTGTGTGTGTGTGTGTGTGTGTGTGTGTGTGTGTGTGTGTTAACAAAATGTAACATTCATTTTAATTAAAGTGTAAGAACATTTTCTGAAACAAATAATGAATAAGGAGCCTTTCTACAGACAGAACAGCTGTGATGACAGAGTTGAGTGACTGAAATGTGTCATGATTCTACAATAAATGTCCATGGAGTCTTTTTGAAATGTGCTCGCATATCTACATCCATAGGTAGTATCCAAAGAGATATCCAAAAGTACTTTGATGTAAGAGAACTCCACACACAGCACTTGCAAATAAATATCTGATTTAATCTGCCAATGTTTCAGTCTTCGTCAAAGCAACTCTTTGCCAGCAGCAATACTCTTCAATGTTTACCAAATGCATTGATTAATTCATTATATCTTATTTGAACAAGAGCAGTCACATGAGGGCTATGTCATCCTACCTGACCCAGTAACTGGGATAAAGGTTATGACGCATCCGGATAGAAATATATTGAATAGAACAGACATGCTAATCTATTATCTAGAGTAAGAAATCCTGTCTGCTCTAAATATGACATTTCTGTTTGCACTGTTGGTGCACATATAATTGTGTTGCACCCTTCTAAATGTGACTCAATGTTAGTTGGAATCTACTGGTTGGAACATATTTTACTCCAAGGGAACTGTTGAGTTCTTCTCTCTTATGAAGAGTACATTTGTGATTTTTAAGTAAATCATACTCAAGCATCTGCTGGTGCTGTTTTAAGTTTGCTGCGGTGCTACTACATTTTCCAGACGTTTCTCCCCTGTGTGAGAAATATGCCTTCTCAGTTGCCTTTTCAGATTTGACTCCTGGTTGAAACATTTCCCACAATCGTTGCATGTTTGTTGTTTCTCGTTTCTCTCGTGTGAATCCTCATATGTCTGTTCAGCTGTGTCTTAGAGATGAAGCATTTGACATGTTTTTACGTTGATATGATTTCTTCCGAGTGTGAGTAATCATATGAGCTTTCAGGTGAACCTCACGGTAGAAGCATTTCCCACATTCATGACATGTTTATGAATCAAATTAAATGTTATTTGTCACGTGCGCCGAATACAACAGGTGTAGACCTTACAGTGAAATGCTTACTTAAGACCTTAACCAACAATGCACTTTTTAAGAAACATCACAAAAAAAAGGCTAGTCGAAGTCTACACACCTTCGGTGATTGGTCAACAGTAAGGATTCTTCAATTATGTGTGTTTTGTCATTTAACGGAGAAGGCTATTTATTTTTAACATTTGAGAAATGATGCACCAAACATCTTAGTAAATTGTCAAATCGCACAATTAAGACCTCTGCAGAAAGGTCCAAATATATTACAGATTTCTTGATTGATCTTAGATTAATTGAGACTTTTGAGGAAGTGAATATTGGATATTTGTTGCCACGATGTCTCAAACTGTAATATTGTTGCAAATCTTTCAACAAAAGGTGTTTAAAGGGAGTATGCAAGGCTAGGATGTTGTCCTAGCCGAGTTGTGCTAGGAGCAAACCAAACATAATGTGGACGCCTTTAGTCAGTATGTCCTTAAGGTATAAATATTTGTCACATTCTTGGCACCTACACTGAGTATACCAAACATTAGGAACAACTTCCTAATATTGAGTTGTCACCCCCTTTTGCCATCAGAACAGCCTCAATTCGTTGTGGCATGGACTCTACAAGGTGTTGAAAGTGTTCCACATGGATGCTGGCCCATGTTGACTCCAATGCTTCCCACAGAAGGGTCAAGTTGGCTGGATGTCGTTTAGTTGGTGGACCATTCTTGATACACACATGTAACTGTTGAGCGTGTTAAACCCAGCAGCACGCCTGGCACCAGCTACCATACCCTGTTCAAAGGCACTTCCATCTTTTGTGTTGCCCATTCACCCTCTGAATGGCACACATACACAATCCATGTTTCAGTTGTTGCAAGGGTTAAATGTCCTTCTTTAACCGTTTTTCTCCCCTTCATCTACACTGATTGAAGTGGATTTAACAGGTTACCTCAATAAGGGATCATAGCTTTCACCTGGAATCACCTGGTCAGTATATGTCATGGAAAGAGCAGGTATCCTTCATATTTTGTATACTCAGTGTATATGGTTTCAACCCTTAGTGAATCATCATCACCTGCCTGGTCAGATCTGACTTGGATGAAACAATTTCCACAATCTTTGCAATTATATGGATTCTCCTTTGTGTGTGAATCATCATATGTCTGGCCACATGTGTCTTAAAGATGAAGCACTTTACACATTATTTGCATTGACATGATTTCTTCCCCATATGTCTTTTCAGTTTACAATCAGGAGAGAAACATTTGCCATTAACATGACAAATGTTTAGTTTCAGCTTTAGAGTGAGTTTCCAGGTGATCTATCAAACTCACTGTGGACTCAAGGTCTTTCCCGCGCACACCACAGAGATGTTCATTGTGCTTTTATGTGTTTGGTTCGCACATGAAAAGTTAAATAAAGCAGTGAAGTAAAAATATTTTTAGACTCCTTGCAACAATGAGAAGCAGCATGTCTTTAACTAGGAGATTTCAAACAGGACAACTTTCGGTTTATGCTGCCTGGCAGAAGTCCTCCACTCTTCTGCAGTTCAGAGTAGTCTGGATTTACTGCAGAGAGGGGCTGAGGGTCACTGCTTAGTTATCTTAAAAAATATAAAACAATTCTTCTACTTTGACATTAGAGTATTTTGTGTAGATTTTTGACAAAATATTACGACAATGAAATCTAGTTCAACCCCATTGTAAAACAATAAAATGTGAAGAAATCCAAGCGGTCTGAATACTTTGGCAAAGCACTGTAAATATAATGTGGATGAAAGAGTATGTAAACATGGTTAAAGTGACCAGTGTTCTATGTCTCTATATACACTACCGGTAAAAAGATTTAGAACACCTACTCTTTCAAGGGTTTTTCTTTATTTGTACTATTTTCTACATTGTAAAATAATAGTGAAGACATCAACTATGAAATAACACACATGTAGTAACCAAAAAAAGTGTTAAACAAATCTAAATATATTTGAGATAATTAAAAAAGCCACCCTTTGCTTTGATGACAGCTTTGCACACTCTTGGCATTCTCTCAACCAGATTCATTGCACAGACCATACAAACGCTCCACACCGCGTGGCCGCCGCCACCCTAATCTGGTGGTCCCAGCGTGCACGACCCACGTGGAGTTCCAGGTCTCCGGTAGCCTCTGGAACTGCCGATCTGCGGCCAACAAGGCAGAGTTCATCTCAGCCTATGCCTCCCTCCAGTCCCTCGACTTCTTGGCACTGACGGAAACCTGGATCACCACAGATAACACTGCCACTCCTACTGCTCTCTCTTCGTCCGCCCACGTGTTCTCGCACACCCGAGAGCTTCTGGTCAGCGGGGTGGTGGCACCAGGATCCTCATCTCTCCCAAGTGGTCATTCTCTCTTTCTCCCCTTACCCATCTGTCTATCGCCTCCTTTGAATTCCATGCTGTCACAGTTACCAGCCCTTTCAAGCTTAACATCCTTATCATTTATCGCCCTCCAGGTTCATCAATGAGCTTGATGCCTTGATAAGCTCCTTTCCTGAGGACGGCTCACCTCTCACAGTTCTGGGCGACTTTAACCTCCCCACGTCTACCTTTGACTCATTCCTCTCTGCCTCATTCTTTCCACTCCTCTCCTCTTTTGACCTCACCCTCTCACCTTCCCCCCTACTCACAAGGCAGGCAATACGCTCGACCTCATCTTTACTAGATGCTGTTCTTCCACTAACCTCATTGCAACTCCCCTCCAAGTCTCCAACCACTACCTTGTATCCTTTTCCCTCTCGCTCTCATCCAACACTTCCCACACTGCCCCTACTCGGATGGTATCGCGCCGTCCCAACCTTCGCTCTCTCTCCCCCGCTACTCTCTCCTCTTCCATCCTATCATCTCTTCCCTCTGCTCAAACCTGCTCAAACCTTCTCCAACCTATCTCCTGATTCTGCCTCCTCAACCCTCCTCTCCTCCCTTTCTGCATCCTTTGACTCTCTATGCCCCCTATCCTCCAGGCCGGCTCGGTCCTCCCCTCCCGCTCCGTGGCTCGATGACTCATTGCGAGCTCACAGAACAGGGCTCTGGGCAGCCGAGCGGAAATGGAGGAAAACTCGCCTCCCTGCGGACCTGGCATCCTTTCGCTCCCTCCTCTCTACATTTTCCTCTTCTGTCTCTGCTGCTAAAGCCACTTTATACCACTCTAAATTCCAAGCTTCTGCCTCTAACCCTAGGAAGCTCTTTGCCACCTTCTCCTCCCTCCTGAATTCTCCTCCCCCTCCACCCCCCTCCTCCCTCTCTGCAGGTGACTTCGTCAACCATTTTGAAAAGGTCGACGACATCCGATCCTCGTTTGCTAAGTCAAACGACACCGCTGGTTCTGCTCACACTGCCCTACCCTGTGCTCTGACCTCTTTCTCCCCTCTCTCTCCAGATGAAATCTCGCGTGTTGTGACGGCCGGCCGCCCAACAACCTGCCCGCTTGACCCTATCCCCTCCTCTCTTCTCCAGACCATTTCCGGAGACCTTCTCCCTCACCTCGCTCATCAACTCATCCCTGACCGCTGGCTACATCCCTTCTGTCTTCAATAGAGCGAGAGTTGCACCCCTTCTGAAAAAACCTACACTCGATCCCTCAGATGTCAACAACTACAGACCAGTATCCCTTCTTTCTTTTCTCTCCAAAACTCTTGAACGTGCCGTCCTTGGCCAGCTCTTCCGATATCTCTCTCAGAATGACCTTCTTGATCCAAATCAGTCAGGTTTCAAGACTAGTCATTCAACTGAGACTGCTCTTCTCTGTATCACGGAGGCGCTCCGCACCGCTAAAGCTAACTCTCTCTCCTCTGCTCTCATCCTTCTAGACCTATCGGCTGCCTTCGATACTGTGAACCATCAGATCCTCCTCTCCACCCTCTCCGAGTTGGGCATCTCCAGCGTGGCCCACGCTTGGATTGCGTCCTACCTGACAGGTCGCTCCTACCAGGTGGCGTGGCGAGAATCTGTCTCCTCACCACGCGCTCTCACCACTGATGTATCCCAGGGCTCTGTTCTAGGCCCTCTCCTATTCTCCCTATACACCAAGTCACTTGGCTCTGTCATAACCTCACATGGTCTCTCCTATCATTGCTATGCAGACGACACACAATTCATCTTCTCCTTTCCCCCTTCTGATGACCAGGTGGCGAATCGCATCTCTGCATGTCTGGCAGACATATCAGTGTGGGTGACGGATCAACACCTCAAGCTGAACCTCGGCAAGATTGAGCTGCTCTTCCTCCCGGGGGAGGGCTGCCCGTTCCATGATCTCGCCATCACGGTTGACAACTCCATTGTGTCCTCCTCCCAGAGCGCTAAGAACCTTGGCGTGATCCTGGACAACACCCTGTCGTTCTCAACTAACATCAAGGCGGTGGCCCGTTCCTGTAGGTTCATGCTCTACAACATCTGCAGAGTACGACCCTGCCTCACACAGGAAGCGGTGCAGGTCCTAATCCAGGCACTTGTCATCTCCCGTCTGGATTACTGCAACTCGCTGTTGGCTGGGCTCCCTGCCTGTGCCATTAAACCCCTACAACTCATCCAGAACGCCGCAACCTTCCCAAGTTCTCTCACGTCACCCCGCTCCTCCGCTCTCTCCACTGGCTTCCAGTTGAA
The DNA here is from genome assembly GCF_021184085.1 of Oncorhynchus gorbuscha. Lineage (NCBI taxonomy): Eukaryota > Metazoa > Chordata > Actinopteri > Salmoniformes > Salmonidae > Oncorhynchus > Oncorhynchus gorbuscha. The sequence continues at coordinate 65,252,239 of NC_060183.1, read as the reverse complement.
GCTCGCATCCGCTACAAGACCATGGTGCTTGCCTACGGAGCTGTGAGGGGAACGGCACCTCAGTACCTCCAGGCTCTGATCAGGCCCTACACCCAAACAAGGGCACTGCGTTCATCCACCTCTGGCCTGCTCGCCTCCCTACCACTGAGGAAGTACAGTTCCCGCTCAGCCCAGTCAAAACTGTTCGCTGCTCTGGCCCCCCAATGGTGGAACAAACTCCCTCACGACGCCAGGACAGCGGAGTCAATCACCACCTTCCGGAGACACCTGAAACCCCACCTCTTTAAGGAATACCTAGGATAGGATAAAGTAATCCTTCTCACCCCCCCCTTTAAGATTTAGATGCACTATTGTAAAGTGACTGTTCCACTGGATGTCATAAGGTGAATGCAACAATTTGTAAGTCGCTCTGGATAAGAGCGTCTGCTAAATGACTTAAATGTAAATGTAAATTCATGAGGTAGTCACCTGGAATGCATTTCAATTACCAGGTGTGCCTTGAGTTAATTTGTGGAATTTCTTTCCTTCATGCATTTTAGCCAATCAGTTGTGTTGTGACATGGTAGGGGGGTATACAGAAGATAGTTCATATTATGGCAAGAACAGCTGAAATAAGCAAAGAGAAATTACAGTACATCAAGGTCAGTCAATCCGGAATGTTTCTTCAAGTGCAGTCGCAAAAACCATCAAGCACTATGATGAAACTGGTTCTCACTAGTACCACCACAGGAATGGAAGACCTGGAGTTACCTCTGCTGCAGAATATTTTTATACCTTTATTTAACTAGGCAAGTCAGTTAAGAACAAATTCTTATTTTCAATGACAGCCTAGGAACAGTGGGTTAACTGCCTGTTGAGGGGCAGAACAACAGATTTGTACCTTGTCAGCTCGGGGATTTGAACTTGCAACCTTCCGGTTACTAGTCCAACGCTCTAACCACTAGGCTACCCTGCCGCTCCTCATTAGAGTTACCAGCCTCAGAATTTGCAGCCCAAATAAAATCTTCACAGCGTTCAAGTAACAGACACATCTCAACATCAACTGTTCAGAGGAGACTGTGAGTCAGGCCTTCATGGTCGAATTGCTTTAAAGAAACCACTACTAAAGGACACCAATAAGAAGACTTGCTTGGGCCAAGAAACATAAGCAGTGGACATTAGACCAGTGGAAATTTGTCCTTTGATCTGGAGTCCAAATTGGAGATTTTTGGTTCCAACCATGGTGTTGGTGAAAGGATGATCTCCGCATGTGTATTTCCCACCGTAAAGCATGGAGAATGAGTTTTTATGGTGTGGGGGTGCTTTGCTGGGGACACTGATTTATTTAGAATTCAAGGCACACTTAACCAGAGCATGTCTACCACAGCATTCTACAGCGATACGCCATCCCATCTGATTTGCTTAGTGGGAATATTATTTGTTTTTCAACAGGACAATGACCCAACACACCTCCAGGCTGTGTAAGGGCTATTTTACCAAGAAGTAGAGTGATGGAGTGCTGCATCAGATGACCTGATCTCCACAATCCCCCAACCTCAACCAACTTGAGATGGTTTGGGATGAGTCGGACCGCATAGTGAAGGAAAAGCAGCGAGCAAGTGCTCAGCACATGTGGGATCTCCAAGACTGTTGGGAAAGCATTCCAGGTGAATCTGGTTGAGAGAATGCCAAGGAAAGCTGTCAAGGCAAATGGTGGCTATTTGAAGAATCTAAAATAATAAAATATTTAACACCTTTTGGTTACTACATGAGTTATTTAATACTTTTTATATCTTCACTATTATGTAGAAAATAGTAAAAATAAAGAAAATCTTGCTTGAGTAGGTGTTCTAAACGTTTGATCAGTAGTGTACATATAGAGCGGCAGCAGTGTCTAAGGTGCAGGGCAGAGTACCAGGCGGTGGATGGCTAGTGATGGCTGTTCAACAGTCTGATGGCCTGGAGATAAAAGCTGTTTTTCAGTTTCTCGGTCCAGGCTTTGATGCACCTGTACTGTCTATCTGCTATATGGGAGCAGAGTAAACTGGCTATGGCTCGGCTGGCTGATGTCCTGATGATCTTCTTGGCCTTCCTGTGACACCAGGTGCTGTAGATGTCCTGGAAGGCAGGCAGTCTGCCTCCGGTGATTCATTGGGATGACCGCACCACCCTCTGGAGAGCAATGCGGTTGCTGGCTGTGCAGTTGCTGTACCAGGCATTGATGCAGCCAAACAGAATGCTCTCAACGGTGCATCTGGAGAAGTTTTATGAGGGTCTTGGCTGAATTTCTTCAGCCTCCTAAGGTTGAAGAGGTGCTGTTGCGACTTCTTCACCACAGGTTCCATTTCAGGCCCTTGGCGATGTGCACACCAAGGAGTTTGAAGCTTTTGACCCTCTACTGAGGCCCCATTAATGTGGAAGGGGGCATGCTCTCTCTGATAGTCCACAATCAGATCGTTAGTTTTGTTGACGTTGAAGGTGAGGTTATTTCCCCAGAACCATTCCGCCAGGGCCTGAAGGTTGTCTAGACGTCATTGTTGGTTATTAGGCCTACCACTGTTGTGTCATCAGTAAACTTGATGATCGAGTTGGAGTCGTGCATATCCGGCAATAGATGTCGGTCAATTGGTAATATTCATTTTTGTCTTCTAATGTATCTTTAGGGGAAAGTCATCTAAAAGTAATCAGATTACTTTACTGAGTTTGGATTACCCATTTTTGTAATTGTAATTTAACTTCAACGGATTACATTTATAAAGTAATCTACCAAACCCTGTAAATTTATCTGATTTATGTGATATCTAGCTAGTTGATACAAACCTGCTCTGTGACTTTCTTTGGTTTGAAAACCAAATCCAGTACCATCTGTAGACGTCCGTTCTCCTCTTTTGGAATGGGACATTTCTCTGCTAACGTTTTTCCACGGCCTGGGATATCTCAGAAGCTGCCACTGTTAGTCGTTCAGTAAGAAACACATTCAACTGCTGTAGTTTGGACATTTTGAGTTCAAAGTTGAGAGGTTCATATTACCACACAATCCTGCGTGCCTTATCCACCCCATTCCTGTTTCCGATTGTGGCACACCGCTTTTTTGTCTTCAACTTAGGCGGAGGTTTCAACCTAAACCCATCATGTCAACCAAAACTACAGTTATTTGGCCCCCAAATAGTTTTTTGACACCTTTATTTACCTAGGCAAGTCAGAATTCTTATTTACAATGACGGCCTAGGAACAGTGGGTTAACTGCCTTGTTCAGCTGCAGAACAACAGATTTTTACCTCGGGGATTCGATCTAGCAACCTTTCGGTTACTGGTCCAGCACTCTACCTACCGCCCACAAGCTAATAAGCTACGATGCAGTCTTGCTATGAAACCGACTGTTAACACTGTACTTGCTACGTCTAGGGGTCCTCGGCTTGCCTAATGGTTCTGAAACCTGAATGAATGTGTGGATAAATGTGAGAAGAAGAAAAAACATGCCCAAACAAAAGATTCATGGCACCAAGAAAAAACAGCAGCCTCACAGCTCTGCAAGCTAAGTTTTCCACTTCTACCCACCATTTTCATGTCAATAGCAAGAAGTTGTTTACCCGTGGTGTAGTGAACATGTTAAATTTGTCAATCTATCCCTTTTTAATGACTTCTCCACCTCATCTCTCTCAGCACAACACTATGGAAAGTCTGTTGGAGAGAGGAGAGAAGCTGGATGATCTAGTCCAGAAGTCCGAACACCTGGGGAACCAGTCTAAAGCCTTCTACAAGACGGTGAGAAACGTATTGGAACACACACACACAATTATTCATGAGAGGACATACAGTATTAGATTGCTAGTGTAATCATACTGTATGTGTGTGTGTGTTCTCCCCAGGCGCGGAAGCAGAACTCTTGCTGTGAGGTCATGTGATGTTGCTGAACCCCTCTTGATCTCCTCACCCCCCGGATGTGCCATGACTATCAGCCTACATATTATACTTCTTACTCTGCGTGTGTGTGAGCATACTGGCGAAATGGTTGTGTGGTGAAGTGTATCAGGTGATAGTTGTTGGAGCCTTTTTGCAGTTGATTAGGCCTAAGTGTTGTTTTCTGAATATGTTGAGTGAATTCTATACATTCCTAGTTGTGAAAAAGTACATGACTTGTTTGTGTGTGTGAGAAGTGAACATTGTGTGTGTGCGCATGTGTGTGTACAGTCAAGCAGGGGTTATTAAACCTTTTCAGCCTGTGAACCAAATGAGAAAGTCTGTTTTCTTGGGACCCAAGCTCATGAAAACATGCCCCCTTTTTGGGGGTCCTAAGAAAACATTTTAGTGGCCCCCCCTGTTGATGGCGGAGAAAAAAATGGATGTTTTAAAGCAAGTTTTCTGCAATTCTACACATTTTGCCAAGGGGCGGATTATTTTTTTCTGCAGTTTAACAGCTAGTTTCCTGCAATTCTACCCATTTTGACATGGCTTACATCATGTTAATATGGTATCTGAGTGAGAGTAGTTACCAAAATTAATGTGCTCCTGTACAGTGTTGGAAAAAGTACCCAATTGTCATAATTGATTAAAAGTAAAGATACGTTAATAGAAAAGTGAGTCACCCAGTAAAATAGAGTAAAAGTATTTGGTTTTAAATATACTTAAGTATCAAACGTGATTGTAATTGCTAAAATATACTTAGTATCGAAAGTTAAAGTATAAATCATTTCAAATTCCTTATATTAGACAAACCAGATGGTACGATTTTGGTTTTAAATTTATGGATAGCCAGGGGCACACTCCAACACTCAGACATAATTTACAAACAATGTATTTGTGTTTAGTGAGTCATACCAGATCAGGTGCAGTAGAGGTGACCAGGGATGTTCTCTGTTTCATGAGTCCGTCAGATCAGGGGCAGTAGAGATGACCAGGGATGTTCTCTTGATAAGTGTGTGAATTGGACCATTTTCCTGTCCTGCTAAGCATTTGAAAGTACTTTTGGGTGTCAGTGAAAATCTATGGAGTAAAAAGTAAAAAAAAGTAAATTCTATATAGGAATGTAGTGAAGTAAATGTCTTACTTCTTAAAAAAAAAATTTAAGACTCAAAAAAACCTACTTAAGTATTGCTTTAAAGTATTTTTACTTCAGTACTTTACACCACTGCCCTTGGCCACGTGGCCTGTTGGTATATTGCCATGATTACTACAAGTTTAGATAGCTGGCTAGACTGAATTACCAATCTAAAAACTGTTAGCTGACATGGCTAATTGAGTGACTGACATAACGAGAAAACTGGTGATGCACAACCACATTTCTAAATAGCACCTTGTGTATTCTACTATTCTAACTAAGTTTCAACAGTAAGTTGAGACCCCGACTGAGTTCCTAAAAAAACATTTGAAATGCATTTATTAACATCTACATTTGCCACATTTATTCTATACAGATACCGTAATGCAAACTTTTAAATGATATTATGTGAGCTAAGCCTACAAATAAAATGTATAAAAACTTTTACATTTGAGATTACTAATGTTACTGTCCCCACTACAAAATATTGTTACGTTACAGCCTTATTCTAAAATTGATAAAATACATTTGTTTCCTCATGTGTACACAATACCCCATAATGACAAAGCAAAAAGAGGTTTTTATAAATGTTTGCACATTTATAAAAACATTAACTAAAATGTGACATTTACATAAGTATTCATACCCTTTCTAGTACTTTGTTGAAGCACCTTTGGCAGCGATTTACAGCCTCAAGTCTTGGGTATGACTCTAAAAGGTTGGCACACCTGTATTTGGGAAGTTTCTCTGCAGATCCTCTCAAGCTCTGTCAGGTTGGATGGAGAGTGTTGCTCTACAGCTAATTTTAGGTCTCCAGAGATGCTAAATTGGGTTCAAGTCCGGGCTCTGGCTGGGCCACACAAAGCCATTCAGAGACTTGTCCCGAAGCCACTCCTGCGTTGTCTTCGCTGTGTGCTTAGGGTTATTTTCCTGTTGGAAGGTGAACCTTCGCCCCAGTCTGAGGTCCTGAGCGCTCCAGAGCACTCTTCATCAAGGTTCTCTCTGTACTTTGCTCTGTTCATCTTTCCCTCGATCCTGACTAGTCTCCCAGTCCCTGCCTCTGAAAAACATCCCCACAGCATGATGCTGCCACCACCATGCTTCACTGTAGGGATGGTGCCCGGTTTCTTCCAGACGTGATGCTTGACATTCTGGCCAAAGAGTTAAATCTTGTTTCTCATGGTCCGAGTCCTGTAGGTGCCTTTCGGCAAACTCCAAGCGGGCTGTCATCTTGCTTCTGTCTGGCTACTCTACCATAAAGCCCTGATTGGTGGAGTGCTGCAGAGATGGTTGTCCTTCTGGAAGGTTCTCCTATCTCCGCAGAGGGTCTCTGGAGCTCTGTCAGAGTGACAATCAGGTTCTTGCTCACCTCCCTGACCAAGGCCCATCTTCCCTGATTGCTCAGTCTCCTGGGTGGCCAGCTCTAGGAAGAGTCTGAGTTGTTCCAAACTTCTTCCATGTAAGAATGATGGAGGCCACTGTGTTCTTGGACCTTTTAATGCTGCAGAAATGTTTTGGTACCCTTCCCCAGAAAATTCCTTCGACCTCATGTCTTGGTTTTTGCTCTGACATGCACTGTCAACTGTGGGACCTTTTTTATATAGTGTGGTGGAATTATTGAAATCAAAAGGAGACTTTTAGATTTCCTAAAAATAATCCAACTTTATTCTTTAATTACTGCAGTAGTGGAGCTGGTCGGTAATTACCCCTGGAGGTGATCACTGAGAACTCAACGAGATGGTTTAAACCACAGCATTTTATAGCAAACTCCATCCTCCTTCAGTCTATATGACAAACAACAGATGTATGGATTGGGTCACAAGGTTAAGATTTGTATGAAAGATAGTTATAATTCACAGCAGACAGTATCTGCTGTAAAAAAAACAGTTCTCATTGTGTAGAGACCAGGGTCTGGCCCCCAACTCCATACGGGAGCCATCTCCCCCTGGTACCCCAGTACAGAAACATTAACTCATGCTCTGGAATGTGGTATCACCCAAAGACATCGTAAATCTCCTATCAGTGTTATCTCCCAGAGGCCCACTTTCAGTTCACACAGACACAATAGAGTTATAAGAACCCTCTATTCTGTTGCATTAAACAACCATTTGATGCAATAAAAGTATTATAACATACTCTTGTAATTTCCACCATAATAGAAAGGGGTGTGCCTTTCCAAATCATGTCCAATCAATTTAATTTACCACAGAATGACTCCAATCAAGTTGTAGAAACATCTCAAGGGTGATCAATGGAAACTCAATGCACCTGAGCTGAATTTAGTCTCATAGGTAAGGGTCGGAAAACTTATGTAAATCATGTATTTCTGTTTTGTATTTTTTATACATTTGCAAATATTTCTGAAACTGTTTTCGCTTTGTCATTATAGGGTGTTGTGTGTAGATTGACGAACATTTTCTACTTAATCCATTTTAGAATAAGGCTGTAATGTAACAAAATGTTGAAATAGTCAAGGGGCCTGAATACTTTCCTAATGCACCTGTAGCATCAGCAATCCAAAGTGGATCTCAATCCATACTTTAAGAAAGGCTGCAGTAAAGCATCGGGTAACATGGTGCCAGATAAGAGTCTTTCATTTTTCTGCCGAGAGATTCCAAAATCCGGCATGCCTTGCAAACGTGCCTTCTCTCTCCAGCCTGGCCTGGGAACCGACTCTCTACCCTTCTCCTTGTTCACTCCACACCTGAAATGAGTCCAAGCCACCAGCCAAATTCTGGTAAATGGTCTGAGATGCTGCTGACATTTTTCATCCAACAGAGATAATGGATGATGGACATACGGTTATTTTCAGGCCCTTGGACTATAAGGAACTCCCTCCAGCTCAGTTATACCAATGCATCAGTGTGTACACTCCAGGAACCACAGCCTCACTGTATGTGCCAAATGTTCTAAAATAAACCTTCATGCCGGTTCATCTTATATTATTGTAGCGATTATTTGACAATTGTGTATTCACTTGAGTAAAACCCTCACACCTGCATCCATTCTGTATATTCAGGTTAAGCTGCCTACCTATCATAGGTATGTAGCATGCCTTCTTGACTAAAATACCCTCTTCTGTTTGATCATTCAAACTTCTCTTACCGCTCTTAAATGTAACCATGTGTACATTGTATTAAATGTGAAACAAGATATGGGCTTGCAATCATAATCAATAAAATCATTTGAACCATATCAAGATTTGTGGTGGTTATATGAATCTGAATTCCACTTGCTTTCTACATTGTGTCCATAATTTATTTTAACACCAGTTCATAATTACATTCAAAGCACGTCCCCAAATAACTTTTTATTTATCTTTTTGTACTTTTACCCCTTTTCCTCCCCAATTTTTTGTGATATCCAATTGGTAGTTACGGTCTTGTCCCATCGCTGCAACTTCCGTACAGACTCTGGTGAGGCGAAGGTTGAGAGCCATGCGTCCTCCACACTGCTCGCTTAACCCGGAAGGCCAACCGAACCAATGTGTCGGAGGAAACGTGCGCGATGGGACAAGGAAATCCTGGCCAGCCAAACCCTCTAACCCGGATGACGCTGGGCCAATTGTGTCCTGCCTCATTGGTCTTCCGGTCACGGCCGGCTGTAACACAGCCTGGGATTGAACCTGGGTCTGTAGTGCCGCCTTAAGCATTGCGAGGCAGTGCCTTACTGCTGTGCCACTCGGGTGGCCCCCCAAAGAAACTTTGGTTAGAGGGAGAGACTTCTGGGACTGACATGACATGATTTATGGTTAACGGCTTAAAGAGCAAAAATACAAAACATGTAATAAACGTTTTCTGAATTCTAATTACAAAGAAACAATAAATGCAATACCCACGTGTAGCCATCTGAAATGACCACACGTACATAGCATGTGTATAGGAAATACCAGAATTGGGGTCAATTCCATTTCTATTATTGACAATTCAATAATAGAAAATTACTTATTGAAAAACAATTTTAATTCTTCAATTCGGATTTCATTGAATACTAGTAAAGAGAAAGAAGTTCATTCGCATCTGTGGAGGTGCAGAGTAATGCAGCCATAACATTACTGTGTCGTGTTTAGGAGGGAATGCACATTATATTAATTTGACAGGTTTTCTAACCAGGCAAACTCCGATGTTGGCTCACTTTAAGAGTAATGGTGCTGCTGATAGGTTCCTCATCTGGGTTGTATTCATTAGTGTGCACTGTTTCAAAACGTAGCAAAATGTTTTCCAACAGAATACAAAAACAAGTGTTTCTTATTGGATAAGTTCAGATTGTCCCCTCCTGTTTCAGTCAGTTTTCTTTCATTTGGGGCCTGATAGTGGACACTTCGGCTGCATCTCAGTCTACAGTGGCTTCCTCAGTTTGTTTCCCCTCCATCTGCACTGATCTGGCAACTGGTGATGTCATAGGTTAATTTTATTTGGTTTCACGTTGACATGGAATCCTAGGTTTTGCTAGCCTTGCCCCCTCGGCTCCTCACTCTGGGGGAGCAAAAGCTCTTCAAGTGGTTCTTGCCTCAGAAGTCCTTCTAGGAAGAGAAGGGAGGGATGGATGAAGAGAAGGGAGGAATGGATGGAAGGAGGGATGAGACAAGGTTAGATCAGTGTATTCATTACACTTTGAAATGTAAATGCCTGCTTACCGTTTGCTGCTCCCAGTGTGAAAGAAATAACCATGAGAAAAAAGTGAATGGAATGTCGGCAAACGGCTTGCTACTCCCCAGTGTGGTCTTTGTTGAGCTAGGTTACGGCTAGGGTTAAAGGGTTATGTCTGGGTTAGAGTTAGTTAGGACGGAGCCTTACTTTGATGGTTGTCTTGACGACCCCGTCAGGTTTGGGCTTCTCTCTTCTCCTGCCTGACATTGGGTTGGCCCTCCCCTCAGCGTCGGAGGGACTGAAACGGACAAGGTTGAAATATTATAGAAGAGGTCTCTAAGCAGTGTGTGTCTTACTAAGGTATTCAAGATGTTTTTCAGGTGTGGTTGATGACGGCAGGATGCAGGTCTTTAACGTTGTCCTCAAAGTATGTTTGAGTGACAGAACAACGGACCAATCAGTTAAGGGAGAAGAAAGAGAAACAGAGGAGAGAGAAACAGAGGAGAGAGAAGCCCATTCACCTTGAGTAACGGGGCGGCAGGGTAGCCTAGTGTAGCCTAGTGGTTATAGCGTTGGTCTAGTAACCGGAAGGTTGCAAGTTCAAACCCCCGAGCTGACAAGGTACAAATCTGTCGTTCTGCCACTGAACAGGCAGTTAACCCACTGTTCCTAGGCCGTCATTGAAAATAAGAATTTGTTCTTAACTGACTTGCCTAGTTAAATAAAGGTAAAATAAATAAAAATCCAAACTCATATACTACCAGGTGTGAGGTGAACAGGTGTGCTATGATATCACAGAGGTGTGTGTACGTACCCGATTAGCAGTATCTGAAGCCCTCGATTTCCATCTTAAACCCATACGGCTTCAAAACCCACTCAGCGTTATCTGGGAGACAGAGAGAGATGCTAGGTCAAACAGTCTATATCAATTAGATCCACACAGATGCTAGGTCAGTTAAACAGTCTACATCAGTGGTTCCGAAACGTTTTATAGTCCGTACCCCCTCTAGGACCAGGGTCGCACTCTCATTTAACATTTCAAACATTCAACCTCCAGCTGGAACAACCACTTTACAATAGTGCATCTAAATATTTTAAGGGGGAGGGAGGGGGTGAGAAGGATTACTTTATCCTCTAGGACCAGGGTCAGTGCACTCTCAAATGTTGTTTTTTACCATCATTGTAAGCCTGCCACACACACACTATACGATACATTTATTAAACATAAGAATGAGTGTGAGTTTTGTTACAACCTGGCTCGTGGGAATTAACAAAGAGCTCTTATAGGACCAGGGCACAAATAATAACCATCTTACATATAAAACCTTATTTGTTCATCGGAAATTGTGAATATCTCACCACAGTTTGAGAAGGGTGTGCTTGAAAAGATGCACATAACTCTGCAGCGTTGGGTTGTATTGGAGAGTCTCGGTCTTAAATCATTTTCCACAAACAGTCTGTTCCTGTATTTAGTTTTCATGTTAGTGAGGGGAGAATCCACTCTCGCATAGGTACCTGGTTGCAAACGTCATCAGTTTCTTAACAGCGCGATTTGCCAAGGCAGGATACTCGTGAGTGCAGCCCAATTCAGTAATCTGGCGGTGGCTCCTGATTAAAAATTCAATTTTCACAGAACCGCTTGTTGCAATTTCAATGAGGCTCTCTTGTTCAGATATCGGTAAGTGGACTGGAGGCAGGGCATGAAAGGGATAACAAATCCAGTTGTTTGTGTCGTCCGTTTCGGGAAAGTACCTGCATAATTGCGCACCCAACTCACTCAGGTGCTTCACTATATCACATTTGACATTATCCTTAAGCTTGAGTTCATTTGCAAACAAAAAATCATACAATTATGGAAAGACCTGTGTGTTGTCCTTGTTAATGCAGACAGAGAAGAGCTCCAACTTCTTAATCATAGCCTCAATTTTGTCCCGCACATTAAATATAGTTGGAGAGTCCCTGTAAACCTTGATTCAGATCATTCAGACGAGGAAAAAACATCACCCAGATAAGCCAGTCGTGTGAGAATCTCATCATCATCATGCAAGCGGTCAGACAAGTGAAAATAATGGTCAGTAAAGTAAACTGGCATCGGGAGCAACTGCTTTCATGCGCGTTACCACTCCACTATGTCTCCCTGTCATGGCTTGCGCCATCAGTACAGATACCAACATGAGCAGCAGTTACGTTTGGCTATTCCCGTGAGAGAGTAACGGTTAATGTGATTGGATGTGAATTATTTGACTAGACTACCTGTAATTGGCATTGTGTTGTTAATTCACTGAACACTAGATGGTTTAATTTTATTTTGGGCAGTGAAACGAAGCTACTCAGGCGAGAAAAAAAACTCACCCAAATGTATAGCCCCATTGGAAAATATAAATGGACTGTTTGAAAATGTGAAGAAAAAATGTACAAACAAATGCATAAAATGTGAATCACATTTTTATCTGGCGTACCCCCGACGGTTTTGTGCGTACCCCAGTTTGGGAATACCTGGTCTACATCAATTAAGTCGCTCTGGATAAGAGCGTCTGCTAAATGACTTAAATGTAATGTAAATGTAATTAGATCCACAATTAGAGACGCTAGGTCAGTTAAACACACATCAGATAGAAACACCTGTGCGTACATCCTGTGAGTGCGTCCTCCACCTCGGCCAGCAGGGGTAGCTCTGTGTGAGATGAAGGTGAAGGTGTGACTGGGTCGTCTGCTTGCACCATTCTACAGATGGAGAGCGAGGCTGAATTGCTGCGCTTTATCCACCCTCTTATAGAGCTCTGCTCAAATGTAGTGCACTACAGGAGGAATAGCGTGCGATTTGAGACGTAACCTTTGTGTGTTATTTCAGAGTTGCAGCTGGTTTCAATCTCTACGTGAACAATAAAGTTGTATTCTGTTGTGGTGACACTTACCGTCCCGACGCAGTGGATGTAGGACTCAACGGTGATGGGGAAGTCAAAGTTGATGAAGTTGGAGACATTATGGAAGTCGATTCTTCTGGAGACTCCTTACTCTTTAGCTCTGTGGGGGTCAGAGGTGAGGGGTCAATGTACCGTCACCTGGGGTGTATTAACTATGAAGCAAATGTAACAAAACCGGGAGGGACCATACAGAATTTGTCCAATAGAAACTCTTATTTTCGTTGCAAAATGTTTTCTGTTTGAAGCGTTTTGCAACTGTTTGCTATGGTATGCACTAATGACTACATCCCTGCATTAGTGTAGAGTAGAGGACTTCCCTGGCACAATAGGCAGTCAGCTGGCGGATCATGGCCTGTACCTGCTGCCCCATCTCCTTGGTAGGAAACAGGATAAACACTTTCACATGCAAGGTTCAAGATTTTACTCCAGCTGGCCGTTCTGTCAGTTAGATTTTACTCCAGCTGGCCGTTCTGTCAGTTAGATTTTACTCCAGCTGGATGTTCTGTCAGTTAGATTTTACTCCAGCTGGATGTTCTGTCAGTTAGATTTTACTCCAGCTGGATGTTCTGTCAGTTAGATTTTACTCCAGCTGGCCGTTCTGTCAGTTAGATTTTACTCCACAGTTCCACAGAACACCAAAGTTAAAACACCCCAAATGTAATGAAAATCATCTAAATGTATTGTAGCGACCCGCACAGACAGCTGTGTGTTATGTGTTAGGCTAGGAGGTGGTTGTGTTGTACTGACCAGTACCCGGTGTTCGCGGGGTCCGACATGTCAATCAACCTACTATCTGCCAATCACGGGAATGCCTGGAATGTTCTGATGCCGGGCATCCTGGTGGTTGGCGGAGTGGCGTGGAGGGGGGTTGGGCAGGGGGGTGGAGCATTGGAAGTTAAGACCAGGTTCAGCCTTTGTTCTCTCTCTCTTACGTCTGGGCTTCACAAGAGAAGGTCACGATTGGCTTGTGGGTTATCTGTCATCTATTTGGCGTGTGCTACGGCCCAAACAGTAGCCTGTGTAAAGTTGGTTTAATAAACTGTCAATTCGCAAACTCAAGCCTCTGTCTGGACAATTGTTCATTTATGATCTAGTCAGGTCATTACATTGGTGTCAGAAGTAAAAACGTTGATACAAGTTAGCCAGCTAGCTAGCTGACTTATGTGGCTAGCTACCGTAGGTGAGAACGGGGATTGAAAATGCTTCGAGGTAATCCGAAAGTGAAGGTGGAGGTAGGGGACGATTATGGCCAATGAGGTGCGTGTGAATGGACGTCGGGGGTTCTGTCTGAGGAGATCGCCAGGGCGTCGGAGCGCAGAGGCCGCTTGAGGGAGGACGTTAGAGCGATGGCGGCTGAAGCGGGCATGAGTGCTTCGTCGACTGTATTTCGCGCGGATTCTGGTGGGCGGACCGAAGTGGTGACGTCGACGCGGCGTGACGAGGAATCTGGGGCTCAGGATGTAAACAAACATGGCGGCGCCCAGTTCCCGGCTGCGTCCGTATCTGTTAAGACCCCAAAGTATTCCGGTAAGGCGGATTGGGAAGCTTTTCATGCTCAGTTTGAACTGTTAGCTCATTTTAGGGGGTGGTCGAATGAAGAAAGGGCACTGCAGTTGGCTTTATGCCTCACGGATGAAGCTCTGGCCTGTTTGATATTGATTAGCCCCGAGGACAGGCATGATTATAGTGCTTTAGTGGGAGCACTGAGGAGGCGCTATGGACAGTGTGTACAGCCCGGGCTACTGCGCTCCGAACTGAGTAATAGACGCAGGCAGCCTGGAGAGCCTCTACGGGTGCTAGCTAATGACATTGAGAGCCTCTCTCGGCGGGCATATGCTCACATGCCCCCCCTCCGTGCAGAGCGAGCTAGCACGGGACCAGTTCATACAGGCGCTCTCTCCTACGGAGCTGCGCATACAGACCCAGCTGGCTCATCCTGAGTCATTGCAGACAGCCTTGGAGATGGCTTTGGAGAGGGAGCTGGTGTGGGCTGGGGCTTCAGCTGGGGCTTTGGTGGGGGTGCAGGGAGACACACCCTCTGTGCGAGCTGGGGGGGCAGAGCAGCCCGGAGCCGGAAAAGCCTGCTTGGGTGGCCGAAATGACAAAACTCATTCGTGCTGTGTCGCTACAGGCGGCACGAAACACACGCCCTGGTCCCAGGGTCTGCTGGGGTTGTGGCCAGCCAGGCCATCTGCGCCGAGATTGCCCCATGTCCCCCAGAGCTCAGGGAAACGGCTCGGGGTCCGCATAGACCGGGTAGTGCGGACCCCTGGCTTTCTATCCCAACCACCATCATCTTCAGGAGGAGCCCACCGGCACAGACGGGGAAGCAAGGCTCCACTTCCCCCAGAAGCAGACGAGGGCAAGCGGATGGAGCCTGTTGTTGTGGTGGGCCGGACCTGTGTTGGGGACTTTTGTCATGTCCCTGTCACTGTGGAGGGGGTGCCCTGCTCCGCCCTGGTGGACACTGGGTCCACAGTAACCCTGGTGAGGCCAGATATTGTGCCAGGTTGGACTCAGTGTGAGCCTACAACTGTGCAGCTCCGCACAGTCACAGGTGAGCTGGCACCCATGAAAGGGAAGGGAATAATGACTCTGACAGTAGGGGGCAGGACTGTGCGTCATCCTGTGTGGGTGGCGGCTGTGCAGGACCCTTGTATCCTGGGGTTGGACTTTCTTAGGAGCACAGGCTGCCAGTTAGACCTAAATAGGGGCACACTGAGCTTCCAGGGAGGGACGGAAGTCACCATGGCCCCCTAATGTCACATTCACTCAACCCAACAAACCCTTTACTCCAACAGTTAAAGCAGCAGAGACTCATGGCTGCGCCCCCTCCCCCACAGCTGTGTGTGACTTTTCCCCAGTCCCCCTGTCACCTACGGCGGTGTGTTACATTCCCCCAGCTACCTCCATGACACAGCCTTCTGTGAGCCCGGGCCGCACCCCCCCAGCCCAGCTACCCCAGATGGGAGAGGAGAGGACACTGTCTGCAGTGAGGGAAATATGGGGGAGGAACTGTGTTGGTCTTGACCCTGAGCAGCAGGAACAGTTGTGGCAGTTGCTGTTTGAATTCAGAGACAGCTTTGCGTTGAGTGAGGAAGAGGTGGGTCAGACTCATCTGGTGCAGCATGAGATCGACACAGGTGATGCTCGACCCATCAAGATGCGTCCCCGCCGTATCCTGCTGGCACGCCAGGAGGCGGCAGACAAGGCTGTGTTGGAGATGCAGCGGGCAGACTTCATTGAGCCCTCAGACAACCCCTGGGCGGCGCCAGTCGTCATGGTTCCGAAGAAGGGGGGCAAGCTGAGGTTCTGTGCGGACTACAGGCGGCTGAATGAGGTAACCAGGAAGGACTCATACCCCATACCACGTATCGATGAGTCGCTGGACCTGGTTAGGGGGTCCTCCTGGTTCTCCTCACTAGACCTCCGCAGTGGCTACTTGCAGGTGCCCCTCTCCCCAGAGGCCAGAGCCAAAACTGCGTTCTCCACTAACAGAGGACACTGGCAGTTCAAGGTCCTGTGCTTTGGCTTGTGCAACGCTCCAGCTACTTTTGAGCGTTTGATGGACAGGGTGCTGGATGGCATCCCCCGACAGCAGTGTCTGGTATACCTCGATGACATCCTGGCCCATGGCAGCTCCTTCCAGTCAGCCCTGGGGCGCTACGGCGTGTGCTGGAGAGGGTGGCTGCCGCAGGTCTGAAGCTCCACCCCGAGAAGTGCCACTTCATGAGGAGAGAGGTGTCCTTCTTGGGCCACCGAGTGGGGAAGGAGGGGATCAGCACCATGGAGGACAAGGTAGGGGCTGTCAGAGACTGGCCCACCCCCACCGACCAGCGTCAGCTGAAGAGCTTCCTGGGCCTGGCCTCGTACTACAGGAGGTTTGTACGGGGCTTCTCAAGCGTTGCTGCTCCACTGAACCGCCTGCTGCCGAAGGACAAGGCTTTCACTTGGACAGTGGAGTGTGAGGAGGCGTTCAACACCCTCAAACGTGCACTGATCGAGGCCCCGTGCTCGCCCCCCCTGACCTCACCTTGCCCTTTATCCTGGACACAGACGCGAGTAATGTGGGCATGGGTGGGGTGCTGGCCCAGGTGGGGCCAGAGGGGGAGAGAGTGGTGGCGTACTTCAGCAAAACATTTGACAAACATGAGCGCCGCTACTGTGTCACCCGGCGGGAGCTCTTGGCTGTTGTGGCTTCCGTCAAACACTTCAAGTACTACCTGGGTGGCCTGCCCTTTACTGTAAGGACTGACCACTCTGCTCTCCAGTGGCTCATGTCTTTCAGAGAGCCAGAGGGGCAGGTGGCACGCTTGTTGGAGGAGCTTCAGCCGTATGACTTCACGGTGGTGCACAGGGCAGGGGCACGCCACTCCAACGCCGACGCCATGTCCCGTCGGCCCTGTACTGCAGACGGCTGCCGCCACTGTGAACGGAGAGAGGGACGGGAGAGAGAGCTGCGGGCAGAGGAGGGTGTCTGTGCCACAGTGTGTCGGGCGAGCGGGCCTGTCTGCTGTGAGCTGCAGACTGTCGACGTGGCTGAATGGCGGCAGCAGCAGGGACGGGACACAGACCTACAGCCAGTGCTACAGTGGGTAGAGGCGCAGGTGAGGCCACCATGGGAAGAGGTGACAGCGCTCTCACTCGCGACCAAAGGGTTGTGGTCGAAGTTTGAGAGACTGCGGCTGGCTGAGGGCGTGCTACAGCGGGCATGGAAGGAGTCAGCTACGGGAGAGGAGAGGTGGCAGGTGGTGGTCCCAAAAGCATTGCGGGAGGCTGTGCTCCAGAGTACTCATGGGGGGGTGGGGACTGGACACTGCGCCGTCTCCGTCAGGGCTTCTACTGGGGGCAGCACAAGAGGGATGTGGAGGACTTTTGTCGCCGCTGTGACAACTGCACAGCGAGAAAGGGCCCCCCAGGCCGCTCTCATGCTCAGCTCCAACAGTTCCCAGTGGGGGCTCCCATGGAGAGGGTGGGAGTGGATGTAGTTGGGCCGTTCTCCACCACAGACAGTGGAAACCGCTGGGTGCTCACGGCCATGGACTATTTCACAAAATGGCCCGAGGCCTATGCTCTGCCTGACCAGGAGGCAGAGACCATCGTCGACGCCCTGACAGCGGGGATGTTCAGCAGGTTTGGAGCTGCAGAGTCCATCCACAGCGACCAAGGCAGAAACTTTGATTCCCGTGTGTTCGCCACCATGTGTGAGAGGCTGGGTATGCACAAGACCCGCACTACTCCTCTCCATCCTCAAAGTGATGGCCTTGTGGAGCGCTTCAACAAAACGCTTGGACAGCAGCTGGCCATCGTCTCTTCCAAACACCAGCGTGACTGGGACAAGCACCTGCCTATGGTCCTCATGGCATGCCGCTCCGCTGTCCAAGACTCCACCTCCTGCACGCCTGCCCTCCTCATGCTGGGGAGAGAGATCCGCACCCCTGCGGAGATGGCGTTTGGTCGGCCCCTGGATAGCCCTCATGTTCCTCCGGGGCCGGAGTATGCCCGGAGACTCCAGGACCGCCTGGAGACAGCCCACACCTTCGCCAGAGAGCAGCTGGTGAATGCAGGTGTGAGGCAGAAAAGGAACTATGACGTGCACACCCGGGGAAGGCACTTTGTGGCTGGGGAGCTGGTCTGGGTCTACAGCCCCCTAAGGAAAAAAGGCAGATGCCCCAAGTTGGACAGTCACTGGGTGGGACCCTGCAGTGTCCTGGAGAGGGTAGGGGGAGGTTGTGTACCGGGTGCAACTTCCTCCCAGGGGGAGAAAGGTGGCACTGCCCCGGGACAGGTTAGCCCCATACAGAGGGGCCTCTTCTCCCCAAACCCCAGGAACCCCCAAAATTCCCCTCTCTGGCAATGACATTCTCCAGGCACCCACCCTCAGGTGCCGCAGACAAGGCTCCAGACAGCCCACTCCCCCGGTCTCCCCCCCCCTGTGTCACCGCGTGGTTCCCCAGAGCCACGGACTGTATTACCCGTTCCCGCTTCCTTGTCCCCCATATCCCTGCCTTCATCCCCTGGTTCCCAGAGGGGCACTCTGCGACCATCACGGCCACGCAGGCAAAGGAGACCTCCGGGTCGCTTCAGAGACTTTGTTTGTTCCCTCGGGGACGAGGGACTTTGTGGTGGGGGGGCTGTGTAGCGACCCGCACAGACAGTTATGTGTTAGGCTAGGAGGTGGTTGTGTTGTACTGACCAGTACCCGGTGTTCGCGGGGTCCGACATGTCAATCAACCTGCTATCTGCCAATCACGGGAATGCCTGGAATGTTCTGATGCCGGGCATCCTGGTGGTTGGCGGAGTGGCGTGGAGGGGGGTGGAGCATTGGAAGTTAAGACCAGGTTCAGCCTTTGTTCTCTCTCTCTTACGTCTGGGCTTCACAAGAGAAGGTCACGATTGGCTTGTGGGTTATCTGTCATCTATTTGGCGTGTGCTACGGCCCAAACAGTAGCCTGTGTAAAGTTGGTTTAATAAACTGTCAATTCGCAAACTCAAGCCTCTGTCTGGACAATTGTTAATTTATGATCTAGTCAGGTCATTACTGTATTTTGTGTGTTCAGATGCCCTGTGTGGACAGTCATGGAACTTTATAACAATCTGATTAAATGAACATTTTTCAGCGAAAACTTGTAAATCGACCCAATTCGACCGGAACACATCAGGACGGTTAAATAACATCTAGCTAGCTACATACTATGCATAATTTGGTTAATTCCATTTACTCTTGAATATGTAAATTAGTTAAAATTCAGGACGATTCACAGGCAAAGTAAACACATTCACAAGCTAATGTTGGCTAGCTAGGTTAGAGATCCTAGCTGCTTTCAGTGTCTACTGATGTATGGTTCTGTAACCGTTTGATATCACAATTGAGGTCATGCGATTTAACACTTCATTTCTCCTCATATTTTCACCGGAGAGAAGATAATCTAAACCCATTTCATGGAACTGCAGCCTGTCGGTAGCCATCTCTCTCCACTAGTTATCACAGCCACAAAGTCAAAATTGGTGCCTGGTGCTCCCACGCGTGTGTACTTCACTTGAATTATACGTCATTCATCACGTGAACACAGTGACGCGAAGAAAATGTTCATAGAGGACCGTGTTCGAGGATGAATTGTATTGTATTATATTGTATAAAAATAGCTCTCTGTTTTTAGAATATTGGTTCCGAAATAATATCATATTGGTGAGCCAACTGGTAAATGCAGAGGGTCTTTTACTCAGTTATAAAGAATTCTTATCACTTTACAAGGTCCCTGTAACACCTAAAGATTTTGTAATTGTTTTAGATGCCATTCCCTCATTCCCTATGTTATTCAGGAACATGTCAAGACTTGACCCTCAGAGCCTACCTTCTGTTGACCCTGTTGACTCATCAGTAGGAAAGATTTGTTTCTCTTTTGGTCCATTCAACAACAGAGCGATACGATCCTTGTTTCAGCAGGATGTTGTATCTATACCTTATGTCATGCATTACATTACATTACATTTAAGTCATTTAGCAGTCATGCCTTATTGGAATGGATTTATTGATAATATCTGTTGGAAAAAAGTTTGGATGTTGCCACACACATACAAAATTAAGGACGTTTCCTTTAAAATTATTCATAAATATTATCCTGCCAACCACTATATGAAGAAGTTTAAGGAAAACATCAACTCAAATTGCTCCTTTTGTAATGACCACCCAGAAACAGTTGTGCATCTTTTTTGGCATTGTATGCATTTAAGAAAACTGTGGCAAGACATCAGTAGGTTTATAATTGAACACATTTATGAAGATTTTACACTATTGTGGAGAGATGTACAATAGAAATAAGCGGAATCATTTTTATGTAATTAATTTCATTATTCTTTTGGCCAAATTTCATAAACACAAATGTAAATTAACAAACAGAAAACCACATTTTCGTACCCTACAAAAATAAATTGAACTGTATTTTAAGACGGTTAAATGCTCTACTAACAAAAAAGCTGTTATAATTGTAAGTATATGCATGTCCCTTAAGGTCCTTGTGTAATTGTAATGTGATATTGTACCCCCTAGCTCGATTGTCTATTGTTTGTAATCTATGTATGCTTGTGTTCCCTCATGTGCTTTATGTATTGATTTGATATTAATAAAAATAAAAAAAATAAAAAATGTTCGAGAGGATCAAAACCGTAATGTATCATGGGTAATTTATTACTGACTGACCTACAAATAATAATGGCTAGTTAGTAATGATACAAGGTTATTTGTAGATGCGTCAGTAGGCAGTGGCCTGCACTGTCAAATAAACCCAATAATAGCACAGGTGGAACAATGGGTTAGTTATAACAAATATTTGATGATAGAGGCCTCTAGGGCCCAAAATGCCGTTTTAGCATGGCCAGCGCCATTGAGGGCTACCACCATTTTAATGTAGTCAACCACAGATTATCCATTTTATTGGCGAGATACTCAACTGGCCGCTCTAATGTTGAAAATAAATGTATTCAAAGATGGAAGGCAGTCGGGAGGAGGCAAGATCAGGTGGGACTATTCTAGCCAATGAGAGGGCATATATTAAATATTTTTCCAATGATTTATGTATTATTCTCAAAGTTGGCGGGATTTCACATGTCCTACTTATATCAGAACACTCGTAACAACCTAAGCATTACGATAATTATATTCGATCAAATAAGCTACACGTAGCAAATAAGCCATTACATTTTTTGTTGACTAATTTCGGCACTCTCTCATTGAACTCCATACAAAAATGCCTCACTTGGTGAGCGAAAGAAAACGAATCAACGCCACCTGCTGGAGAATATAGATTTTTGTCCCAGTTGTCCCTTGCTTCGCCTCTTCCTCTTTGGCTCCGCACATTAGTGTTCTAATCATTAGCCGTAGTGCCTCCCCGTTTCGTTACGTTTTCTTCCGTTTATGAAACTTTTAGCAACATAATCTGCGTAATTATTACACCCCATGTAGCGACTGCTCCACTTCAAAACATAAAAACCACTAACGTTTTGCCAGAGAAGGATTGCAAGGAGAGTTTGTGTCAGAGTGAGTACTGTTGCTAGCTAGCTACCTAATTTGCTATTTTTTCGAAATCATAATTACAAACGTATAGCTAGCTAGATCGCTGTGTCCAAAGTGACCGTTTGGTGGTGGTAGTTACAAATAATCTCAATTATAGCTACCAGTATTGAAGCTAGCTAACATTTTTTTTGTAGTAGCCAGGATCATCAACGTTAGATGAATGTGTTCGTTCATCTAGTCAGTTAGCTAGCTAGCCCAGGTTCTTATGCTCCAATCAATGATGCACAGATCTTACAGCGTAAAGTATTGGCCATGAGTTTTAGCTAGCTAACTAGCTAGGTTATTCACCATGGCGTCAACCATCTGGGCCCAATATAATTATTATTTTTCTATTGACCTGAACATTGGGTCCAGTTGATTATAAGAGGAGTCTTTTTTTTTTTTGGTTTAGTATGTACTTAACACCATAAAAGGTCTGACGACCCTCTACCCTTCCTGGGCTAAAGACCCTCTTGCAGTTTTCCTGCCAACCAAGCAATATATCTAGCCATTTATGGGCTTTTGCTTAATCTCAGCAACATGACATATTCGTGAGCATGGATAGCTAGGCAGATACTGCATGCATGCTGTAGATTTGCTATCTCAATGTAGTGATTGAGGGGTAACAGCTCAAATGAAGTTTGAACCAGTGACCCAGTGGTTATAGGGAAAGTGAACTTCACAGAGAAAGGGGGAGAATCAGAAGTGGGCTAATTGAGTGGTTGGCAAAAAGAACAAAGATTTACATATGGATCACTCCAATATATTGGTATCACTCCACGGTGGAGGGATACATCCGAGGTGAGGATTTACAGATTGACTCCCGTGTACACCTGTGTCACGGCTGGGGTCCGCCCCTATATATAGACCCCATGGCTGCGACACACGTTCTCTACATCATTTTTGAGGCGCCTCTAGCACCGTAGAGGATTGGAGTGATCCATATAGCTCACATAACCGTGGTTACATATGAAACCTTATATGTTTCACTATATAGGATCACTCCAATATATTGGTATACCCATACCAGATTAGTCGGTGCTAGAGGGAACTGGCCAGCCAGTGGCAAAGTCCCAGCGTGGGACTGAGATGCAGGGGTCGTCATTGTGGAAGAGGGGTCCCGGCACAGTCTCCGGAAGGGGAGACGATGCCCAGGACCGCTGAACCAACCGCAGAGGGAGGTGCCACATTTACCTGATAGTACCTAGTAAAGGCATAAGAGGAAGCCCAGATATCACTGAGGGGCACTCCTCTCAGGAGTGCCCAGGACGCAGTCACACCTCGTGTTTAATATGCCACCACAGATCCCAGCACTGGCATTCCAGCCAGGCGGTAATCTACCGTAATCGTATCCACGATCCAATGAGAGAGCCTCTGCTTTGATAGCCCAGCCCCCAGGACCTTCTCACCATAGCAGACAAAGAGCTGGTCTGTTGATCTCACTGACCGTGTCTGCTCCACATAGGCAGCCAGTATCCGCATAGGGCACACCATGCCGGAGGGAGACCCAGACTCCACCGCCACTGCCGGGGGGTTGTAAGCAGAACTTTCGGGAGGAATGAAAGGTTGGGACGGAGAGATATACTCCTCCCACCGGGCTCCATCCGGTAGCACTCAGAACTTACCGAAAAAAGCATGGTGCTCACCCACCCTCTTCACTACTAAGAAAACCACCTTCATTCATAGAGAGGTGTTTCATTGAGGCAGACTCCCAACGGTTCGAAAGGCGGCTTTGCCAAGCTGCCAAGACCACATCCAGATCTTAGCTCGCCATTGAGCGGGTCCTAGTGGGATGCAGGCGACAAACCCCCTTCATAAACCTGGAGAACAAGGCATTGCGCCCCACCGACCTGTCCATCCACCCCACATGGCAAGCAGATATAGCGGCCAAATACCCTCTGTGTAGAGGCTGCCATGCCCTCATCCAAGCGAGACTGTGGGTATTGGAGAACATACTGCACCCCGCATGACTCGGGCACAACCTCAATACCAGTGCACCAAGAGCAGAACAACCGCCAGTGCAACTGGTATGCCGCGGTTGTAGCCGGTGCCCTTGTGCTCTGCATGGTGTTCTTTACATCCTCCTGTAGTCCTAACATGGACCACCGTTCAACGGCCAAGCCCACAGACTGAGGCGGTGCGGTCTCAGACGCCACAGAGTTCCCCCGGCAGGTCGGGTCTCAGGGGCAGTTGCCAAGATGTCCCAGACAACAGGGACAGGAGAAGGCTAAACCAGGGTTGTCTTGGCCAGTATGGGGCCACCAGCAGCAGACAATGCTCCGCCATCCTGGTCTTGTCAGGCACAGCCTGGATCAGGGGAAAAAGAGGGGGTAATGCGAAAAGCTCCAGCCCTGGCCAATCGTGAGCCAGAGAATCCAATCCTAGAGGCCCTGGTGGATCCGACATGGAGTACCACAGGGGGCTGTGTGCATTGCTCATGGAGGCAAACTGATCCATCTGCACACTACCGAACTTGACCCACAGGTGCTGCACGACCTGGGGATGTAGGCTCCAGTACCTAGGTGGTGGGCCCTCCCTCGAGAGCTAATCCGCAGCCACATTCAGGATGCCAGTGTGCTGCACGTAGAGACACTAGACTTCCCTGAGCCCAGAGAAGGAGCTCCCATGCCATAAGATGGAGGCGGTGGGACCTCAGGCCAACCTGTGGTGTTGTCTGTTCTCACCAGGACATGCCCCCCCCCAGCCGATCTGGGAGGCGTCTGTGCTGACCAGCTCCCGGCGGCACATCCTCAGCATCTCCACCCCACCTGAGAGAAAGTAGTGACAGCTCCACTTCAACAATCCCTTGAGGCACTGTGAGGTCACCCGCAGTTGGCGCTTCGGGTGCAGCTAGTGGGAGTTGAAACACCGCTGAAGAGGCCAGAGATGGAGCAGGCCCAGGGGAATCAGCAACGTGGCCGCTGTCAGCAAGCCCAACCGGTGTTAGCAGGTCAGGGTGGATACCACCCACCCACTCCTGCCGAAAGTGTTCTAGGCAAAATTAGATCGCCTGAACCCTTCTGATGGACAGGCGTGCTCTCATGAGGATTGAGTCCAGTTCAGCCACCCTTTGAGTGGGCATCAGATGACTCTTCTTGCCGTTTACAGTAATGCCCAGCCCGACAATGTGGGTCAGGAGCATTGCTCTCTGACAGGACCTGGGTCCTGGTCGGGTACAAATCAGCCAATCATCCAGGTAATTGAAGATCAACAATCCTTGGGAAGTGAGAGGTGCCAGGACAGGATCCATGTACTTTGTGAAAGTGCAGGGTGCCAAGGTGATGCTGATGGGAAGAACCCTGAATTCGTAAGCCGTCCCTTCGAAAGCAAATCGGAGGTACTGCAAGTGAGATGGGTGAACAGGAATATGGAAGTACGCATCCCTCAGGTCCAGCGTCACATACCACTGGTCCCTGAACATGCCTGCAACAAGTGGGCTGGGGACAGCATGTGGAACCTCTACCTTCAAGTACCCATTGAGGTTGCAGAGGTCCATAATCGGTCAAAACCCTCTATCTTTTTGGGACCAGTAGAACCCACCCTTGTCCAGGAGTGAGGAGATCTCCATCAGCAGGGTTTTCTTCAGGGGTCGGCCACCGGAATTGGAGTCGGTACCCCTCGCATTGTGGGTACCCCACTTTGCCCTTTGATACCGGGAGAAGCGATCAGGGAAGGGTGTGTTATGGGGCCTGCCTCTCCTCTGGTGCCCCGAGCGCCTGGGTCCCCCAGGCACGTCCCTATGGCGGTGGCGGTTGACACCATCACACCTGTCACAAAGAGAAGCCGTAAACTCATCCAAGCCAACAAGGCCACGGAGAGGCGTCAGGGGTCCAACGCCCTGGAAGAACTTATTTCGTGTCCTGCTTGGAGGAATAGGAACCCGGTGAGGGATAAATTACCCAGTACCTCTGGAAAGAAAAAAAAAAAACAGGGAAGACCCATGTGGGGAAAAACAGGCTGTTGCTTCATCGCACGCTGTGCCCCTCCCCGCTGTCGTCCCTTAGCAAGAGGCGATGGGGCAGGAGAGGGACCCCACTGTCGTTCGGGTGCAGGTGGGTGGCGACGGTCTGCCTTGGACCCGGGGCCTGAGGAGGTAGCATGAACTGGTTGACTGGCAAATGTGCTCTGGAGAGCACCTAGCAGACGGGACTTGTCTAGCCA
Source organism: Oncorhynchus gorbuscha (assembly GCF_021184085.1). Lineage (NCBI taxonomy): Eukaryota > Metazoa > Chordata > Actinopteri > Salmoniformes > Salmonidae > Oncorhynchus > Oncorhynchus gorbuscha. The sequence goes on along the minus strand of NC_060183.1, from coordinate 65,226,496 downwards.
GAGATGGGACTGGGCTAGTCAGAGATGGTGCCGAGAGGTAACCACCTGCGCCATGGCCCGTCTGTTGGCTCAGGCCACATCCCTTTGGAGCAGGCGAGACATCTCCATCGCTTCCCGGAGGAGCTCCTCTGTGCCCTCCTGCAGTCGGGACAGCAGAGTCTGCAGGTAGGCCTGCAGCAGCATGGTGGTATTGGTAAGTTGGCCAAGAGAGCAGAGGGACCCATATATGTCTTTCAAGTCTGCATCAAAGACTTTTTGGGGATTCCGGCTTCAGTCACGGTTTCCACCCTATAATCCCTTGGTCCAGGAGGACCATGGCAGGACCATGTCCGCAACAGTGACTCCACGTCTGCAACATATCTCCATGGTCTAGTCTTTGCTGTGAGTCAGAAGCGCCCCCGGGCAGAGGCCCAGCCTTCATGCAAGGCCTCGCGGAACTCAGCAGAGATGGGGACAGATGGAGAGTCCTCACTGTCCACCAGTTTGATGTCCATCTCAGCGGCTACCTGAGTGAGTAGGCTCCTCATAGCCTCTCGAGCTGCTGGGGGCGATGAAGCCCCGTTGCCAGGTTCTGATGGCCTGGTCGCCCCGCTCATGGTGGTGAACAGCCCCAGCATCGTCCCCCAGGAACAGCCTATCACTGCCAAAAGGGAACAGCTGTCGTCGCCATCGACGCTATCAACCTCCTGATGCAAGGCATGCACCTTCAGTTCAAGGTGGTCCCAGCAGTCTGACTCACCCCCGTCCAGGACTGGCAGCAGAAGGGCCCAGTAGAGAGGTCTGAGGTGGCTTCGGCCACGCTTCCTGGGAGGGGTACTGGGCCCAGTAGCGGGATTAACAGCTCGCTGCGCACCACTCCTGAGAGAGGGAGCTAGTCCCCAGCCTGAGCCCGAGGTTGGCCGACCCACTCGCGCCAGGAGCAGGCGTTCTGAGAACACCACACAAAACAGGGATCCAGTAGGGCGTTCCACCGCCCTCTCCGTGTGGCTCAAACACAGGCAGTGCATACACGAGGTATGTAGATCCCCAGGGGGAAGCCACCATCACATCTGTCACAAAGGGAAGCCATAAGCTCAGCCAAGCCAACAAGGCCACGGCGCAGGGATCCGACACCCTGGAAGGGCTTATGTCGTGACCCACTTAGAGGAATAGGAATCCGGCGAGGGATAACTTACCCAGTACCTCTGCAAAAACCGGGGAAGACCCATGTGGGAAAAACAGGCAGACAAAAAAACAGCAACCAGGATTTAATTTGTATGTTTTTATTTTGTATTTTTACTGCATTTATTACCTTTTTTAATATCCAAGCCGTAAAAACAGCACTATATCATGGAGTAGCTTCGTTAAGGAACTTCAAAGTTAATGTCTCAACGTAGTGGAAGCCCACTAAAATACTCTTACACTCTGCAGGGGAAAGAACAAGAAAAAACCTTGCAGGATAATTAGCAGAGAACCAATTCACAACACACACAACTTGCCCACTAGCTTGTTCAATGTGTAAGGTAAATTACAGTTTGTGGCAACGAGCCACCGCTAACGAAACACAAGTACGACAAGCCACGGGCGGAAAATACAGATCAACCGCGCGCATTGAGTGGAGCACTCGAGGAGAGGCGGCCATGTGGCCAGCTGCTCCAGGCTGCAAACAGCCAGTGAGTATACTTCCACGCAAGATATTACACTTACCAGTGACTTACCAGGCGAACTAGAGAAAGGTTGTACTTCAAACCATATGGACGTCTGCCGAGAAAATGAAAGAGAACGCCATATGTGCCTATATATAGGGGCAGACCCCAGCCGTGACACAGGTGTACACGGAAGTAAATCTGTAAATCCTCACCCCGGATGTATCCCTCCACCACAGGGTGATACCAATATATTGGAGTGATCCAATATAGTGAAACAACTACAATAATTATATTTCTATGGTTATGTGTCAGGTCTGCTCCAGAAAGAAGTAGGTCCCGACCGATCCAGCTAAGGAGTGATACTGAGCAGATACATGGATAGCCAAGTAAGACGTGTGTGTGTGTGTGTGTGTGTGTGTGTGTGTGTGTGTGTGTGTGTGTGTGTGTGTGTGTGTGTGTGTGTGTGTGTGTGTGTGTGTGTGTGTGTGTGTGTGTGTGTGTGTGTGTGTGTGTGTGTGTGTGTGTGTGTGTGTGTGTGTGTGTAATGCGTCTATAATGATGTGTTTGTGTTTGCTCTCAGATGAAGCAACGTGTCTTCACTGGGGTTGTGACTCAGCTCCAGGAGCATTATGGGATGGTGGACCAGGAAGTGCGTTTTCAGAAGAGGTACAAAGGACTAATACCAAGTTCCAGTAGTTATGCCCCAATTTCAAATGGACCCCTAACCCACTATTATGCACATATTTCGATTTGAGAAGCTTGGATAGGTGTAAGCAATATAGCTAAAATATCCATTTTCAATTACTAAATTATTCAATTCTATGAGGTAATTTAACTGGTGGTAAACACTGTGTGTACTGTGTTAACTCTGTGTGTGTCAGTGTGGTGAAGGGGAGAGTTCCGGCACTGGGGGAGAGGGTGCTGGTAAAGGCTGTCCTGGATCTGTCTCAATCACACAGCTGGAGCGCCCAGAGAGTACAGACCCTCGCAGAACACACACAGGTAGAGTACAGAGCCTGACCAAAGACACACAGGTAGAGTTTCTGTAGGTAATGTAGATTACTATAGAAGGACCAGACAGTGATATTGTAGAATTTCATATTTCACCTGAGTGGTTGATTTATTATGTTAACCAATAGTGTGTCAGACAAGAGGGTTGAATAGGGATAAGGAAAAGGTATACTCTATCCTCTTCTTCCATCTCTTCTCAGACGACAAACTTTCCTCGTCCTCTCCTGCCCTCCATGATGCCTGCACACGCACAGAAACCGGGCATTCTGGGTAGCAAGCCGCAGCCTCTCCTCAAATCTCCCAAGATCCCTCCTCTCATCCCCAGCATCCTTCACACTGTGGCCAAGCGTGAGTGAACCTGTCCCAAATCACACCCTTCTCTCCATATAGTGCATTACTTTTGATCCACCTTGGTCCATTTTGATCCACCTTGGTCCATTTTGATCCACCTTGGTCCATTTTGATCCACCTTGGTCCATTTTGATCCACCTAGGTCCATTTTGATCCACCTAGGTCCATTTTGATCCACCTAGGTCCATTTTGATCCACCTAGGTCCATTTTGATCCACCTAGGTCCTAGGGTCACAGAAAGGCCATATACAGCCACAGAAGACTTGAACTATGTAGGGAATAGTGTTTGTTTATTTTCTTATTTCCTCTCTCACTTTCAGCGGGGTTGCTGCAGACTCCATCATGGGGGGGTCAGTTTGAGGGCTGGGGCAGAGGCATCAGGAAGAGACCTGCTGAGGCAGGGAGACGAGGAGACCGCCGGTGAGTGTGTCTGTGTGTGTTCTGTCTCTTTGTTCACCCCAGGGAAAAATTGTGTGCAATATTATTTTGTGTGTGTCATGTGTGTCAGGGAGGACAGCGGAGTGAGGGGTTGTGACCAGAAGAGGAGGAGGTGGAAGGAGGAGGATAAGGGAGCACACCCCAAAAAGACCTCCCCTACCCCAGTTCAGAGTCCCGCCCTCTTCTCTTGCTTCCCCAGGGATAGGTGAGTCCACTTGTCATTTATTTATTTATGCAATCAGTCAATCAAAGAATCTGTAATTTTGGTAATTGATTAATCTCCAACCTGTTGTCTCCTGCCGTCTCCCCCAGTGTGTCCTGTGACAGTCTAGAGCTACAGCGTCGCTACCCCCATCTCCCTCTCCCTCCATCCGTCTGCCACCTGTCAATCAGTTGGATTGACAGCTTTCCTCCCTCCCAGCCCCTCCCCTTCCCGCTCCCACAGCCCTGCCTTTACCACATAGGCCCCGTCGAGCCTGACCAACACATACACACTGAGAGAGAGGGCGCAGAGTGCACTGTAAAGGTAAAGCACACCAAACAAACACTCTGACTCTCACCTTCCCATTCACCACCTGTGTGTCTTGTTTGCCCACTGGATTTTATTATATACACACCCATCAAATGTTATAGAACACCTACTCATTCAAGGGTTTTTCTTTATTTGCACTATTTTCTACATTGTAGAATAATAGTGAAGACATCAAAACTATGAAATAACACATATGGAATCATGTAGTAACCAAAAGGGGGGGTATACAGAAGATATCCCTATTTGGTAAAATGCTCAGTCTTTTAAGATGGCAAGAACAGCTCAAATAAGCAAAGAGAAATGTCATTACTTTAAGACATGAAGGTCAGTCAATATCGAAAATGTAAAGAACTTTGAAAGTTTCTTAAGGTGCAGTCTCAAAAAAAACATCAAGCGTTGTGATGAAACTGGCTCTAATGGGGACCACAACAGGAAAGGAAGACCCAGAGTTACATCTGCTGCAGAGAATAAGTTCATTAAAGTTAACAGAAATTGCAGCCCAAATAAATGCTTCAGAGTTCAAGTAACAGACACATCTCAACACCAACTGTTTAGAGGAGACTGTGAATCAGGCCTTCATAGTCGCATTGCTGCAAAGAAACCACTACTAAAAGAAATATTGAATCAATCTTTAGGGTGTTTTTATTTTTTTATTTTACCCCCTTTTTCTCCCCAATTTCGTGGTGTCCAATTGTTAGTAATTACTATCTTGTCTTATCACTACAACAAAGGTCGAAAGCCATGCGTCCTCCGAAACACACGTGCATCCAACCCGGAAGCCAGGCGCACCAATGTGTCGGAAGAAACACAGTGCATCTGGCGACCTTGGTTACCGTGCACTGCGCCCGGCCCGCCACAGGAGTCGCTGGTGCGCGATGAGACAAGGATATCACTACCGGCCAAACCCTCCCTAATCCGGTCGACGCTAGGCCAATTGTGCGTCGCCCCACGGACCTCCAGGTCGCGGCCGGCTTCGACAGAGCCTGGGTGCGAACCCAGAGTCTCTGGTGGCACAGCTAGCGCTGCGTTGCAGTGCCCTTGACCACTGCGCCACCCGGGAGGCCTCTTTAGGATGTTTTTAACATAATTCTTCAATAATGTTCCAACTGGAGAATTCCTTTGTCTTCAGAATTGTGATGGAACAGAGCTCGCTCTCACATGAACGCGCATGGTCAGTGCAAGTTCAGGCCATGGTAGACCTTACTCAATCCCCTCTCATTCGGCCCCACTTCACAGTAGAGGCATCAGACATGGTTCTAAAGACTGTTGACATCTAGTGGAAGCATTAGGAAGTGCAACATTACCAATATCCCACATCTTCAATAGGAGCTGAGTTGAAAATCGACCAATCTCAGATTTCTCACTTCCTGATTGGAAGTTCTGAGTCCTGTTATACTCACAGACATCATTGAAACAGTTTTAGCAACGTCAGAGTGTTTTCTATCCAAATCTACTAATAATATGCATATTCTAGCTTTTTTGGTTTTGTCACAGGCCGTTTACTCTGGGCATGCTTTTCATACGGACATGAAAATACTGCCCCCTACCCCAAAGACGTTAACTAGCATGGCTACTACAGTATTCTGCAGTGATACGCCATCCCACCTGGTATTGGGCTTAGTCCCATTATCATTGTTTTTCAACAGGACAATGACCCAACACCTCCAGGTTGTGTAAGGGCTATTTTATCAAGAAGGAGAGTGATGGAGTGCTGCATCAGATGACCTGGCCTCCACAATCCCCCGACCTCAACCAAATTGAGATGGTTTGGGATATGAGTTCGACCGAAGAGTCAATGAAGGACAAAGCAGCCAACAAGTGCTCAGCATATATGGGAACTCCTTCAAGACTGTTGGAAAAGCATTCCAAGTGAAGCTGGTTGAGAGAATGCCAAGAGTGTGCAAAGCTGTCATCAAGGCAAAGGGTGGCTATTTGAAGGATCTCAAATATAAAATATATGTTGAATTGTTTAACAAAATTTTTGGTTACTACATGATTCCATATGTGTTAATTGATAGTTTTGATGTCTTCACTATTATTCTACAATGTAGAACATTGTAAAAATAAAGAAAACCGTGAGTGAGTAGGTGTTCTATAACATTTGACGGGTAGTGTATATATATTTTTTAAATGTAACCTTTTATTTACCTAGGCAAGTCAGTTAAGAACAAATTCTTATTTACAATGATGGCCTACAGTGGCCAAATCGTAACCCAGATGACGCTGGGCCAATTGTGCGCCGCCCTATGGGTCTCCCAATCACGGCCGGTTGTGATTCGAACCAGGGTGTCTGTAGTGACGCCTCTAGCACTGAGATGCAATGCTTAAGAGCGCTGCGCCACTCGGGAACCCCTAAATGGTGTGTGTGTGTCACACAGGTGCTGCTGTTGTCCATGGCCAGTTCAGAGGAGCTGTACAGACAGTGCTGTGGGCTGCAGGACAGGAAAGAACAGCAGGAGGGTGCTATGCACCCTGCCTCTCTCATCAAGGTGAGGATGGTTACTTTGTGACTGGATACAGCCCACTATACACCTCAACTTTGGTCAAATCATAATTACATACTAAATACAGTTGAAGTTAGAAGTTTACATACACTTAGGTTGGAATCATTAAAACTCGTTTTTCAACCACTCCACACATTTCTTGTTTACAAACTATAGTTTTGGCAAGTCAGTTAGGACATCTACTTTGTGCATGAAGTCATTTTTCCAACAATTGTTTACAGACAGATTAATTCACTGTATCACAATTCCAGTGGGTCAGAAGTGTACATACACTAAGTTGACTGTGCCTTTAAACAGCTTGGAAAATTCCAGAAAGTTATGTCATGGCTTTAGAAGCTTCTGATAGGCTAATTGACATAATTTGAGTCAATTGGAGGTGTACCTGTGGATGTAGTTCAAGGCCTACCTTCAAACTCAGTGTCTCTTTGTTTGACATAATGGGAAAATCAAAAGAAATCAACCAAGACCTCAGAAAAAAAATTGTAGACCTCCGCAAATCTGGTTCATCCTTAGGAGCAATTTCCAAACGCCTGAAGGTACCACGCTCATCTGTAAAAACAATAGTACGCAAGTATAAACACCATGGGACCACGCAGCCGTCATACCGCTCAAGAAGGAGACGTGTTCTGTCTCCAAGAGATGAACGTACTTTGGTGCGAGAAGTGCAAATCAATCCCAGAACAACAGCAAAGGACCTTGTGAAGATGCTGGAGGAAACGGGTACAAAAGTATCTATATCCACAGTAAAATGAGTCCTATATCGACATAACCTGAAACACTGCTCAGCAAGGAAGAAGCCACTGCTCCAAAACCGCCATTAAAAAAAGCCAGACTACGGTTTGCAACTGCACATAGGGACAAAGATCGTACTTGTTGGAGAAATGTCCTCTGGTCTGATGAAACAAAAATAGAACTGTTTGGCCATAATGACCATCGTTATGTTTGGAGGGAAAAGGGGGAGACTTGCAAGCCGAAGAACACCATCCCAACCGTGAAGCACGGGGGTGGCAGCATCATGTTGTGGGGTGCTTTGCTGCAGGAGGGACTTGTGCACTTCACAAAATAGGTGACATCAAATCAAATGTATTTATATAGCCCTTCGTACATCAGCTGATATCTCAAAGTGCTGTACAGAAACCCAGCCTAAAACCCCAAACAGCAAGCAATGTAGGTTTAGAAGCACGGTGGCAAGGAAAAACTCCTAGAAAGGCCAAAACCTAGGAAGAAACCAAGAGAGGTGGCCAGTCCTCTTCTGGCTGTGCCGGGTGGAGATTATGACAGAACATGGCCAAGATGTTCATAAATGACCAGCATGGTCGAATAATAATAAGGCAGAACAGTTGAAACTGGAGCAGCAGCATGGCCAGGTGGACTGGGGACAGCACAGAGTCATCATGTCAGGTAGTCCTGAGGCATGGTCCCAGGGCTCAGGTGCTCCGAGAGAGAGAAAGAGAGAATTAGAGAGATCACACTTAAATTCACACAGGACACCGAATAGGACAGGAGAAGTACTCCAGATATAACAAACTGACTCTAGCCCCCCGACACAAACTACTGCAGCATAAATACTGGAGGCTGAGACAGGAGGGGTCAGGAGACACTGTGGCCCCATCCGAGGACACACCCGGACAGGGCCAATCAGGAAGGATATAACCCCACCCACTTTGCCAAATCACAGCCCCCACAACACTAGAGGGATATCTTCAACCACCAACTTACCATCCTGAGACAAGGCTGAGTATAGCCCACAAAGATCTCCGCCACGGCACAACCCAAGGGGGGGCGCCAACCCAGACAGGATGACCACATCAGTGAATCAACCCACTCAGGTGATGCACCCCCTCCAGGGACGGTATGAGAGAGCCCCAGTAAGCCAGTGACTCAGCCCCTGTAATAGGGTTAGAGGCATCATGAGGAAGGAAGGACATCATAAGGAAGGAAAATTAAGTGGATATATTGAAGCAACATCTCAAGGCATCAGTCAGGAAGTTAAAGCTAGGTCGCAAATGGGTCTTCGAAATGGACAATGACCCCAAGCATACTTCCAAAGTTGTGGCAAAATGGCTTAAGGACAACAAAGTCAAGGTATTGGAGTAGCCATCACATAACCCTGACCTCAATCCCATAGAAAATTTGTGGGCAGAACTGAAAAAGCGTGTGCGAGCAAGGAGGCCTACAAACCTGACTGTTACACCAGCTCTGTCAGGAGGAATGGGCCAAAATTCACACAACTTATTGTGGGAAGCTTGTGGAAGGCTACCTGAAACGTTTGACCCAAGTTAAACAATTTAAGGCAATGCTACCAAATACTGTTTGGTGTTTGTAAACTTCTGACTTCAACTGTACATAATCTCTCCCCCCTCTGTCAGTTCCTTTTGGGGGAGGTAGGGGGTGAGTTTCGGGCCCTTGGGGGTCCGTGGTGTCTTGAGACAGATGGCGGGGGTCCCAGTCCGCTGAAGGATCCCAGGGCACTGCTGAGGACAGCCCTGCGCTGTGTGAGGGAACAGAGTGGACTGGACCTCAGCGGCTGCTCCCAGTGGTCAGTATACACACTTGCATGTTCATGATCACACAAGCACATCTTTATGCTCACACACTCTTTTGACTCTCACACAGCCAGGTAGTAAACCAGCCAATCAAATGCTTGTTTTGTTTTCCCCTTTTCAACACTGTGGCACTCCATTTACAATGGGATGAACAACTCCCTCTCTCAGGTATAAGATGGCTGAGCTGAGCTATGTTTGTGAGGGGAAGCTGGAGACGGTGGTGTTTTTGTTACCTGATGTCTGGCGGATCGTACCTACAGAGGACGACTGGAGCACACTCAGGACTCAGGAGGTGAGTGTGTGTGTGTGAGGTGAGAGTTCGATACATATCCTGTAGTAATCACATCTTTACCTGGCTACCCATCCACATCACTCTGGCTAAACGCCACGTCCAGATCAAATCTACGAATAGTCTGGATTTGATCTCCTTCCTGACGACTTCTCGAATGCGAACAGATTCAGACCGTTCTGATTGGTCCCAGAAACTGATGGGTTGGGACAGACCTTGAACACACGTGGTAAAGCAGCGTTTTTGAAATAGTAATTGGCTTTGATACTCTGATTGGTTAGAGACGATCCAGTCTCCGATGACTTGTTTTGTACAGCGGCTCTCACTTTGACGTCACTGCAAACGACTTCTAGGATGGCAGTCTCAGACTGAATGTATGTAACGAGCGATAGAGCAGCGGAATTACATTCGATATGAATCATCAGGCAAGTCACAACTCACAGCCATTCTAAAGCTGCCTTGTGCGTGTTTGTCTCTTTGTATATCAGGAGGAAGGGGCCCCTCTCCCTGCCGCTCCATGCCTGGTTGCAAGGCCTCGTCCTGGGCTAGCCCTCTGCCCCGTCCCCCTCTCCTCTCTCCTGGAGCCCCACACCTCCACAACCAAGGAGGCCTTTGAGGTAAAGTACTCCCATAGACCACACTGAGTTACACTGAGATATACTGTACTAATCCGCTTTGGAGTAGGTTAGTTGTCATGATACAACATAAATGATTATACGGACCTCTCTCTCTCTAGGTGGGCTTGCTGGCAGAGTTGTTTTGTGAGATGCTTCAGAGGGACTTTGGTCTACTGCTCTACAGCTGTCTCTGCTCTCTAACACCTACACCCACGGTACACACACACAAATTAACATGTTACCTGTTTTCTTCACTACACCTGATTTAGTCCTGCTTACATTCTCCAATCTCTTTTTCAGGAGGATGACCAGATAAAGAACGACAAAAAGCAGAGAATACGGGATGAGAGGAGTAAAAGATTTCAGGAAAGAGGAGAGAGTGGAGGGACAGCAGCGGAGGAGACTGATGACGATGGAGAAGAGATAGATGAGAAAGAGGGAGAGGGAGAAAGAGGTATGAAGATCTGAAAAGACTGGGTTGGGGGAAGTTAAATGCCAGAAGCTGTGTGTGTACTAAAATTGCTTTCTTTTCTCCTTATTTTTTTCCCCAGAGATGTTGGGAGAGGAGGGAATTACTAGTGAGAATTCAGACTGCCTCTTAAAGCACAATGTAAGGCCCACATACACTGTAAATACTAGGGCCCCCTAGAAGTTACTATACTTCATAGAGTCACCGTGGGAAGTAGGGGTGCTGCAGCACCCTCTAAATAATTTTACTAAAAATGTTACTCCTGTCTGAACAGACATAAATAAAATAATTCAAAATACTACACATCATTTAGCCACAGAAGATTAATAGCTTCTAAAAAATATCTGTAGATTAAGTTTGATCACAAGCACATACACTGAGTATACCAAACATTAGGAACACCTTCCTAATATTGAGTTGCACCCCCCCCCCCCCCAGAAAATTCTTGTTGACTCCAATGCTTCCCAGTTGAGGCAAGTTGGCTGGGTGTCCTTTGGGTGGTGGAGCATTCTTGATACACACAGGTGCACCTGGCACCATACCCTGTTCAAAGGCACGTCTTGCCCATTGAACCTCTGAATGGCACACATACACAATCCATGTCTCAATTGTCTCAATGCTTAAAAATCATTCTTTAACCTGTCTCCCCTTCATCTTCACTGATTGAAGTGGATTTAATAAGGCATCAATACGGGATCATAGCTTTCACATGGATTGATCTGGTCAGTATCATGGAAGACCAGGTATTTTAAATGTTTTGTACATTCTGTGTAAAGTCGGTAAGGCTGCAATGTGGGCAGCACATGAGCCAAATATAGAACCGCTTGTTCCTTTATGGCCATAGACATATCAACCATAGAAGGGTTTGGAACCTCTAACCCTGGCAATTTGACTGTTAAACTCGTGGGTACATTAGTAATCTCTGCCTGTACTGACATGAATGGGAACTGCCATCTATGGATTGTATTAGTAAACTTGGTTGCGGCGGTCAGTTTGTCTTTCACATATTTAAAAAGACAATCACGGGACAGACGTACAGTTTGGAATGCAAATGCCTAATCTGTCTGTAGAACCTAAAACAATATTTCTCAACTCCCAATTATGAGCAAACAGCACTGTTTTTCAAAGTAGCTTATCCCCGGTGAGTAGCATAGGCTTCATCTTTAGTGTCTTTAGTGCCACTGGAAAGGTCATTTAATAGCCCTTTAGCCTATAATAAATATATATACAATGCCTTCAGAAAGTATTCAGACCCCTTGATTTTTTCCAAATTTGTTAGGTTTACAGCCCCCCCCCCCCCCCAATCTACACACATTACCCCATAATGACAAAGCAAAAACAGGTTTTTGGAAATGTAAAAAAAAGACAATTAGCATACATCACATTTACATAAGTATTCAGACTCTTTACTCAGTGCTTTGGCAGCAATTACAGCCTTGAGTCTTGGGTATGACACTACATGCTTGGCACACCTGTACTTGGGGAGTTTCTCCCGTTCTTCTCTGCAGATTCTCTCAATTCCTGTCAGGTTGGATGGGGAGTGTTGCTGCACATCAATTTTCAGGTCTCTCCAGCTGTTCGATGGGGTTCAAGTCCGGGCTCTTCCTGGCCACTCAACGACATTCAGAGACTTGTCCCAATGCCACTCCTGCCTTGTCTTGGCTGTGTGCTTAGGTTCGTTGTCCTGTTGAAGGTGACCCTTCGCCCCAGTCTTAGGTCCGGAGCGTTCTGGACCAGGTTTTCATCAAGGATCTTTGCTCCGTTCATCTTTCTCTTGATCCTGACTAGTCTCCTAGTCCCTACTGCTGAAAAATATTCCCACAGCATGATGCTGCCAAAACCATGCTTCACCGTAGGGATGGTGCCAGATTTCCTCCAGAAGATTTCCGTGACACTTGTCATTCAGGCCAAAGAGTTCAATCTTGGTTTCATCAGACCAGAGAATCTTGTTTCTCATGGTCTGAGAGTCTTTGAGTGCCCTTTGGCAAACTCCAAGCGGACTGTCATGTGCCTTTTACTGAGGAGTGGCTTCCGTCTGGCCACTGTACCATAAAGGCCTGAAGACTCCCATCTCAACAGAGGAACTCTAGAGCTTTGTCAGTTTGGGCGGCCAGCTCTAGGAAGAGTTGGTGGTTTCAAACTTCTTCCATTTAAGAATGATGGAAGCCACTGTGTTCTTGGGTACCTTCAATGCTGCAGAAATATTTTGGTACCCTTCCCCAGATCTGTGCCTCGACACAATCCTGTCTCGGAGCTCTACGGACAATTCCTTTGACCTCATGGCTTGATTTTTGCTCTGACATGCACTGTCAACTGTGGGACCTTTATATAGACAGGTGTGTGCCTTTCCAAATCATGTCCAATCAATTGAATTTACCACAGGTGGACTCCAATCAAGTTGTAGAAACATCTCAAGGATGATCAGTGGAAACAGGATGGACCTGAGCTCATAGCAAAGGGTCTGAATACTTATGTAAATAAGGTAGTTCTGTTTTTATTTTTTATAGATTTGCTCAAATTGATTACCTGTTCGCTTTGTTATTATGGGGTATTGTGTGTAGACTACTGAGGACATTGTTTTATTGAATCCATTTTAGAATAAGGCTGTAACTTAACAAAATGTGGAAAAAGTCAAGGGGTCTGAAAACTTTCCAAAGGCACTGTATCCTAATATTGTACAATCTGTGTCTCTTCATTGGCCAGGGCTATTGTTTGCATTCAAGACCGGGTTTTTTGATTTTTTTGATTTCAGTTTGTCAGTGTCTTCTGTCATGTAAATGATGTAGAATTGCAGGAAATGCGTTTATAAAAGGCCTCCAAAAATCTGGACCCTGCTAAAAATATCTCCGTGTGGAAATTCCAAAAATGCCTCTGCTCAACTGTATGCCACTACGCAGATGCGATTATAGATGCATGCAATGCTTTATTAAAAAGGGGTATCTCTCCCCCCAACATCTTCCCGTGGTTATGCTTCATGGTTTCTCCTCTCTCTCCCCTTACTACCTCTCTCGCTCTCCCTCTTGCTCTCTCTTTCTCCCTTTCTCTAGGTGCTGTCTCGTAGAGTGTTGTTGGCCTGTGTGTTCTTTGACAAACGGCTCACTGGAGGCCTCAGACAAGCAGACCTTCACAACATCTTACTGTCTCTAGGGCTGTGGCTCACACCCACCCAAGTCCAGGTGTTGTTGAATAAGGTGTGTGTGGAGGGGCAATGTCCATACAGGATGCTAGCCTCTCGCTGGGAGGAGACGGAACACACAGAACCTGATATCAGCATGGAAGGTTAGAGACACACACACATGTTCAGTATTTTTCTCATTGTTATCAGTGTGTCCCCAATGAGTGAGAGGGCAGAGGTGAGTACCGACACACACACACTCACATTAAGTCTCTCTTTGTCTTCAGGTAACCGTGGGTTGTTTCGTGGAGCTACAAAGAAGGAGAAGGCTTGTGGCCGGAAGTCTGGGGGATCCAGGGGGCCAGCTGCAGCTGTGGGGGCTGAGGTGGTCTCCTACAAGGGCAGTGTGGTAAACATCCCCAGCCTGCTACAGGCCCTGGAAGCAGCAGACAGAACACGGAAAGCCCTGGAGCTACGCATCGCCACCCTACAGGACGCACTGGGTACTACACACGTCTCCTTTTTTTCTCTCACACACTTAAACACATTTTGTTAGACTCTTATTATATATCTTGTTAATTTCATAGACTTCTATTGGCTAACCATTTTTTATGCCTCTTCCCCCTCTCTGCTCCTGTTTCTTCACTGTCCCTCTCTTATTCTTTCTCAGTGGATGCTGCGGCTGTCACTCAGGGCCAGGAGGAGGGTCTTAGCAGCAGGCTGGAGAAGGTGGAACTTCGAAGCTCATCCTATGAGAAGAAGCTGAAGGAAGATGCTGATCACATGTTCGCCCTCATCCACAAAATGCAGGAAATGGTCGACAAGGTGAGACATTAACCTATAACGGTTAGATAAACAGTAAAATGTTGATCATGTGTGAATGCACTGATTGGTCTGCCTCAATATCCTCAATATGGATTTGTTTCCCTCAGACGACAAGCCTGACTCAATCAAAAACAGCAAATGAAGAACACTGATTGGTCGGAGCAGAACAGAGAAGTGAAGATAAACTTGAAAGATTACATTATTACATACACACATGCACCAGCCGGCGTGACGGGGATGAGTGAGTGACCACACACATATACAGTCATGATGGAAAGTATTGGCACACTTGATAAAGATGAGCAAAAAAGACTGTATAGAAAAAATGATACAATTACTGAGCTATAATGTATGCTCCCAAATTTTTTTAAATGATATGATTTTATACTAATACAACTGCTCAAAGAAAGAGATTTTGTTTTTCTCATTAGATGGGGTCGAAATGATTGGCACCCCTCTTTTCAATACTCCGGCACCTTTGAGGATAACGGCATAGCCTTTTTCTATAATGTTTTATGAGATTGGAGAACACATTGGGAAGGATGTTAGACCATTCCACCATACAGAATCTTTCCAGATTATTGATATTCTTTGTCTGCGAAGACTGCCCTCGTCAATTCAAACCACAGGTTCAATTGGGTTCAAATTCGGAGATAGAGCTGGCTATTGCAAAAATTTTATTTTTGTGGTCAGTTAATCTACAAAGAAATGGTTTTGATGTGTGCTTGAGGTTATTGTATTGCTGGAAGATCCACTTGCAGCTAAGTTTCAGCCTCCTGGCAGAGGCAACCAAGTTTTTGGCTAAAATGTCCTGGTACTGAGTAAAGTCCACCATGCCATTGACCTTAACAAGGGCCCCAGGACCAGTGGAAACCAAATAGCCCCATAACACATTTTACAGTAGGTACGGGGTTATTTTCTACATATGCAGATGCCAGACCCACCACTGGCATTTACATTTGTTGGATATCATATTTCTCCAATGCCAAATCAGTGTCTTATTTGCAATGAGAGAGCATCGCGGACCAAAGCACTGTTATAGATCACTTTATATAATCACATCAGTTTTTATTTATCTTAAAAAATAGATAGGAAGAAATACAAAGCTCTCTTGAAATGAATTATTCCTAGTCTAATTTGCCTACTTTCAGCACCAGGAGCTGTCCATTTCCAATTGATTGTGCCGTGGCTGCTGCTTCAAGTTTCAGCACCACAATGTAAATGACTGACATCTGGCTTATTGTGAGGTCAATAACTGATAAATACATCATTGGCAAGAAAAATATTGTTTTTAATTAAATCTATTATAGTAGTAACAAGCTATCAAAGTTGACCTCCATCTTTGCACTCTCCTCAAACTGAACAGAATATAGGCTATAGGCTAGTCTGTGCGCAAGAGTGCATTTTCTGGACTAGGTCTAATAAATAAATACAAATCTGAATAAGCCATTGACTCCTCCTGAACTGCTACGGTAGTCCTGCACATCCATTGGTTAGGCAGCACAATAACGTTTTGGATGAGCAGAGCAGGCCGGGGTTGGAATATCCATTGGTTAGGCAGCACACAATAACGTTTTGGATGAGCCAGAGCAGAGCGGGCCGGGGTTGGAATATCCATTGGTTAGGCAGCACACAATAACTTTTTGGATGAGCAGAGCAGGCTGGGGTTGGAATATCCATTGGTTAGGCAGCACACAATAACTTTTTGGATGAGCAGACAGGCTGGGGTTGGAATATCCATTGCAGTGTGTAATACAACCCAGTTTTATTTGCACCATCCCGGCAGCCATCTTAGAAATATAACTTTGCTCTATGCTTCTCCGAGCAGGCACTTTGTATTCTATAGGCTATGGATCATTTGATTGAACCACACTAAATAGCCTGCAAGCACACTTGATATTCCGTGCCCAGCAGAGAATCAGAGTTGAGGGACAGCATCGGGCACACGTCAATCTATAGCCTATTAAGCAACTCATTCTAAAACGCTTTCATCAATTACATGACTCTCCCCTGGACTAGAAAAAAAAAAAATATATATATATATATACACTACCATTCAAAAGTTTGGGGTCACTTTGAAATGTCCTTGTTTTTGAAAGAAAAGCAACAAAAAAATCCATTAAAATAACATCAAATTGATCAGAAATACAGTGTAGACATTGTTAGTGTTGTAAATTACATTCTAAGTGACCCCAAACTTTTGACCGGTAGTGTATATACAAAACCCTCCTCCAGGTAACCATTCTGTAAATGTTTATCCATCCTCTACTGTAAAATATGGTGGTGGATCTTTGATAAGCTCAACATGTCAAGGATCTGATTCTGTATTGGGAATTGTCTAAGATCCCTCCCAATGTGTTCTCCAATCTAATAAAACATTTTGGAAAATATGTATTTTATTTCATGATGTCAATGTTACTGCAAACATTCTTCTTCCATCTATCATTGTGATTTGGCAGGAATAAACACGTTTGAATAAAAAAATTCAGGGTAAAAAAAGAGTTGAGTTATTTGGCATTTGTTTGTGTGATTTGACAAGAAAAAGATAAGTTAGAATTCTGGCCTTACAGACGACTCACTTTTCACACAGCAATGCAGCTAGGGGGAGCTAGAGCGTAGGCTACATAAATGATATGCCCGAGAAGCCGGTGTTTGGAGCGTATGTTGGCATGGGTGTTAGCCAATAACACCAGCTAAGAGTGCATTTTCACTTTTATACAACTGGTTACCAATATATTCAAATAATGATTGACATAGTTTAATTTCTTTCTTCATCATATTTCATCCTTCCACAAGATGTAGTCCCGACACAAATCTAGGGTTTGCTACCTAAGCCAGCAGGTTCGGTTGCCGGAGACGTGACTGTTGTTTAGTCTTTTTGTTCTGTATCTATGGACGTGACCCAGTAGTTCGTTCTACATGTTACATTGCCATACTCGCTGAACGTTATTTTCCCTTGCTTGCTAGCTAGCCAAGTACGGCTAACTTGCAGTCGTGTCAAACACAGTGCAGACAGAATAACAACAGTAACGTTCGATGCATTTGTTTAAGCTTTTTTTCTTGTGACATGTATTTGGACACCTCCATAACAATGAGCTAATGAGGCACGATTTCGCCTCGCTTGGAAAATGTGCTCTCGGTAGAACACAGGTGTTCAGAAGAGCTAGCCATCAACACAGCTAACACAACTTCAAGCAGAAGCTGGAAAGACTGCAAACAAGCTGCACGTTTCGTTTTACCTTTTTTCAATTAACATTTCTTTGAGGGGGGGGCTACATTTTATATTTCGCTTGATCTGGCCCGTTTTTGTTTTGGGGCTGCCCCTGTCTTGTGAGTCGTGACCATACACTTACATAATAAGGTCGTGGCTGCTCTCTGGCTGTGTTTTTAGAACAGGAAATCAGGGCCACGTGAAGGAAGTGGACGCATTGGAGGGGAACAGTTTAGATTATCTTGTACTTCTACATACTTTTTAGCCTTAGATCTGAAAGTCAAATGTGGTTCCAGAAAATTGCATAGTATGTCACATATATGCAGATATGTGCACCACGTCATTGCTCTCACTTCGCTGTTTGTGCATCTTAGCTGTCACTCAAATGGTGACGGGCTGAAGGTCATTAGCTGGAACTCTAATTGCTAGGGCGCTGGCACACGTGGGGGAAATGGTGTAGCACAGCTTCCAGATAAACTCTTTCAAATTTGGGATTTAGTGGCAAATTGAGGTGGGACAGTAATTCTGTTCATAAATTATGCATATATGAACTATACATTGGCACATCCAGCCCAAAGCGGGAGGTTTCTAAAATACTTAGTAGTCGCCAAAGTTCCAGAGCATGTCTTTAAGGAAATGAAAGAAGATGAAGTAGGGAGCAGAGGGATGAAAAATAAAGAGCCAGAGGCTGTGTTCAGAATCTTTTACCCTCCATACAACTTAGCAGTCATAGCGAGTATGAGTGGTTGCTTACTGTAGTATGCGCGGGGTAGAATACTCAGTTTAAAATAGTTGAAAGACCAGGATGTTAAAGTTCCCCAAAAATCTGTAGTAGTCATACACTGCTCAAAAAAATAAAGGGAGCACTGAAATAACACATCCGAAATATGCTTATTAAATACTTTTTTCTTTACATAGTTGAATGTGCTGACAACAAAATCACACAAAAATTATCAATGGATCAAAATCAAATGTATCAACCCATGGAGGTCTGGATTTGGAGTCACACTCAAAATTAAAGGGGAAAACCACACTACAGGCTGATCCAACTTTGATGTAATGTCCTTAAAACAAGTCAAAATGAGGCTCAGCAGTGTGTGTGTGGCTTCCACGTGCCTGTATGACCTCCCTACAACACCTGGGCATGCTCCTGATGAGGTGGCGTTGGTGGATGGAGCGAGACATGATGTCCCAGATGTGCTCAATTGGATTCAGGTCTGGGGAACGGGCGGGCCAGTCCATAGCATCAATGCCTTCCTCTTGCAGGAACTGCTGACACACTCCAGCCACATGAGGTCTAGCATTGTCTTGCATTAGGAGGATCCCAGGGCCAACCGCACCAGCATATGGTCTCACAAGGGGTCTGAGGATCTCATCTCGGTACCTAATGGCAGTCAGGCTACCTCTGGCGAGCACATGGAGGGCTGTGCGGCCCCCCCAAAGAAATGCCACCCCACACCATGACTGACCCAACGCCAAGCCGGTCATTCTGGAGGATGTTGCAGGCAGCAGAACGTTCTCCACGGCGTCTCCAGACTCTGTCACGTCTGTCACATGTGCTCAGTGTGAACCTGCTTTCATCTGTGAAGAGCACAGGGCGTCAGTGGTGAATTTGCCAATCTTGGTGTTCTCTGGCAAATGCCAAACGTCCTGCACGGTGTTGGGCTGTAAGCACAACCCCCACCTGTGGATGTCGGGCCCTCATACCACCCTCATGGAGTCTGTTTCTGACCGTTTGAGCAGAGACATGCACATTTGTGGCCTGCTGGAGGTCATTTTGCAGGGCTCTGGCAGTGCCCCTCCTGCTCCTCCTTGCACAAAGGCGGAGGTAGCAGTCCTGCTGCTGGGTTGTTGCCCTTCTACGGCTTCCTCCACATCTCCTGATGTACTGGCCTGTCTCCTGGTAGCGCCTCCATGCTCTGGACACTACGCCACAGCAAACCTTCTTGCCACAGCTCGCATTGATGTGCCATCCTGGATGACCTGCACTACCTGAGCCACTTGTGTGGGTTGTAGACTCTGTCTCATGCTACCACTAGAGTGAAAGCACCGCCAGCATTCAAAAGTGACCAAAACATCAGCCAGGAAGCATAGTAACTGAGAACTGTGGTCACCACCTGCAGAACCACTCCTTTATTGGGGGTGTCTTGCTAATTGCCTATAATTTCCACCTGTTGTCTATTCCATTTGCACAACAGCATGTGAAATGTATTGTCAATCAGTGTTGCTTCCTAAGTGGACAGTTTGATTTCACAGAAGTGTGATTGACTGGAGTTACATTGTGTTGTTTAAGTGTTCCCTTTATTTTTTTGAGCAGTGTATAATAAACACCATCAAAGAATAAATAAAATATTTCACAACTGCATTTGATTTGCACAGCAGCATGTCCCATGGAAGCAGTAGACAGTTGATATTTTGCCAGTCCTACTCTGGTGGCATGTGTTTGATTAAATTCCACACTAACATTCCTACTGCCCTTATGCGTTTCCCCACACACCACCTGCAATTATTTGACAAATCTTTTGCAACACATCAACTGTGTGTGATCCATAAAGTATGGAACAATGCCCTCAAAGTCAAGCTTCCACAACAACAACAACAAAAAAGATGTAAAAAAGGAAGTACTCTGGAGAACCACGTCTGATCATGTGTGTGTGTGTGTGTGTGTGTGTGTGTGTGTGTGTGTGTGTGTGTGTGTGTGTGTGTGTGTGTGTGTGTGCGCGTGTGTGTGTGTGTGTGTGTGTGTGTGTGTGTGTGTGTGTGTGTGTGTGTGTGTGTGTGTGTGTGTGTGTGTGTGTGTGTGTGTGTGTGTGTGTGTGTGTGTGTGTGTGTGTGTGTCAAAACCGGTATTATGCTTATCAGCGTTTGGTCAGGAAGGAAGGCATGTGACAGAGGGAGCCATGCCAGCTCTTAATCACCCCGCCAGACAGAATAAGCCTGTTTTTTGATGCTTAAAAGCAGGACAGGGGCAGGCCGGATCACAGATTTCACAGGCCAGTCAGATGAGGGCTTGTGGTGGGCTACTAAGCCTTGTGCCATTTAATGAAGAGGAACTCTCTTCATCACTCTAGATGTCCCATGTCCATGGATAAAGATGGGGTGAGGCTGTGAATATCAACAGTGAAGTGTGGTTTGATTCATTAGTGATGGTTAGCTAAAAATAAATAAGGGTAGTAGGCCTACAATGGCCTAGTATGTTGCTGTTAGCAACACCAGGCTGACTGAATAAATGTCTGATGAGGTAACTACAGTGTCAATTTGTCGGAGCTTTAATGTGATCACATGAGAACCGTATTCATCACAGCCTTGATAAGCCTATACATTTCCCTGTTTGGCCTTGGGTTTGTTGGACTTCTAAAACTGACATTCAAATGTGTGGGTCTCTACAGGCGCGTGTTTTATATGCCGAAAAAGTATGACATGAAACAGGAGTCAAGACAGGAATGTACTGAGTGTGGGAACCACCTGATCAACCATCTTCCCACCAAGGGTACACAGGGGTTCACATGTCCCTTCAGAGTCTCTGGCCATTGCAAAAACAAAACCATTCCTCAATACCCTAGGACATTGGTTCCCAAACTGTGGGGTCCCCCCCCCAAATTTGTTGGATGTATTTGGTGTTTGTTTTATAATAATAATAATAATATAATATATGCCATTTAGCAGACGCTTTTATGACTTACAGTCATATGTGCATACATTTTGGGTGGTCCCGGGATCGAACCCACTAGAAATGAATGAGCTAAGAAGGACCGTTTTGGTTGTGTTTCAGATGTCATTAGAAATTGTAAATAATGTAGTGTCATTTTGGAGTCACTTTAATTGTAAACAATATTAACTGTTTCTGAATACTTTACTTTAATGTGGATGTACCATGATTATGGATAATACTGATTGAATAGTGAATAATGATGAGTGAGAAAGTTAGACACACATATCATACCCCCACAACCAAAACAAACAGTCATAAGCTTGATGTAGTCATTGCATGCTAGGAATATGGGACTAAATACTTAACTCTTTTACTACTTTAATAACCATTTATGTGAATTTGTCTCAATACCTTTGCTCCCCTAAAATGGGGGAACTATGTACAAAAAAAGTGCTCTAATTTCTAAACTGTTCACCGAAGATGGATGAAAATAGTTACATTTTCACGTACACTTTGTTGATGCTGAAGATGAATATGAACTTGAAAATGTTAGAAATTTCACTTGAAGTTAATACAGTCAGTCTTAAGTTGCATGGATGCCCTGGAGTGAATGCCCAGTTAGTCATACCTGCAACATGCAGAAGCAGTCCATGTAGCTGAGTTAGAGAAAACGGTAGACTCTTCCCACAATATCTCCAATGTGGATGACCATATATACATCTCAAATGGCACTCTATTCTCTATTTAGTGCACTACTTTTGACACAGGGCTCAGAAGTAGTGCACTAAGTAGGGAATAGGGTGCCATTTGGGACGTAGACTGGATATGGCAGGGGGAGACTTATGGAAGTGGTGGATGAAGAAGCCCGGGGGATGAGATAAAGGAGGAAGAGAATACCTCTCTACTCTAGTCAAGCTTGATGTTAGTTATCTTATCTACCTCTGCCATAAATCCGTTACACTGTGGTGTTTGTATCTATAAACAAAACAATGCTTGTCAGGTGTTTATACTATTAACACCTGCTAACAGGTCAACTAGTTTTGAAGGATGTGGACATTAGGAAGGACAATTTCCTTTTTATTATCTTAAGGTGTTAATTTGTTGACAGAATTTTTAAAATTATATTTAAAAGGTGTTAAATATGGGAAGGTCAAACAAGTTCCTTGTTAGATTCATTAGGAAGTGGTAATGGCCTCCTCCCAGGTTAGGAGGCTGTAACCTTTTTAAATGACGGAAATCTCAAACATTCAGAGGAAACTGAAAGCATCTTTACCTGTGAGGAAAGTTTGGTAGAGGTAAAAGGAGTTTTTAACAGTTCCCCAAATCCCAAAACCATTTGAACATCTTATTTGACCCTATTGGAGAAAAACAATTCTGCATAAATTGGAGTCTACTGCAATGAGGGTTTAATTAAATTGAGCAGATATAACACAGAAATATTTCAAAACATCCAAATGACTGATGATGTGTATGACAAAAGACAACCCACCCTCTGAGACAGAGGGATGGTGCAAGTGATCTGTCTTGTGTCAGGAGGGATGTAGACACTGACGCCTGGTGACATGCAGGATGTTTAGGAAGTCCACATGTGGTCAAGCCTGGTCCACTCTCTCTGTCATCAGATTAATTAAGAGGCCCAAAATCAGTTCAGGTCTGAGGTCAAGATCTTTAAAAACCAGTCAGTTCAAGCCAGGAGCTTTAGAAACCCAAATTATGGAAATTATTATATAAAAAATCTCACCCATGCAGGTATTTTTAAAACAATGGCATTCAGATGATATTATGCTCACCCATTAACAGGTGAGTTCTTTTCAAACCGTGTTGATATTGGGAAAGGACACGCCCTCCTGTTTAGCATCTGTTGAAGGTGTTTGAGTGCCTTTGTGATTAGAAGGGTTTACCTTTTTTTATTGGTCATTTCTAGTATAGGCCACTAGGCCTACCTTCCACCTTGGGTGAGAATAAATGAACTAAAAAAAAGGTTTATAGACCAGTATGAACTTTCTTTTGTCATGCTCTACAGATGGAGAATATGAGTTTAGGTTGGTTGAAATGTCAGATGTTGCTGTGAATCATATTACCTGGAGGTGAGTATAAAACTGGGTTTCAAGCTTAGAGCCTACATGCTGTTGCACACACTCAATCACATTCTGGCTGTGTTTATACAGGCAGCCCAATTCTGAGCTTTTTCCATTTATTGTTTTTTTGAACAATCAGATCAGCTCTTTCTACAATATTTGGGCAAAATATCAGAATTGGGATGCCTGTGTAGATGCAGTCTCTGTAATGTATCACCTGACTGGGAATACAGATAGGCATCTGTTGGTCACAGATACCTTTAAAAAAAGGTAGGAGCGTGGTTCAGAAAACCAGTCAGTATCTGGTATGCCCACCATTTGCCTCACATTGTCCGACTCCTCTTCAATGGTTGTGGTTGTGTGGATATTGGCAGGAACTGGAAATGACTGTCTTACATGTTGATCCAGGGCCTCCCAAACATGCACAATGGGTGTCATGTCTGGTGAGTGTGCAGGCCATGGAAGAAATGGGACATTATCAGCTTCCAGGAATTATGTACAGATCCTTGCGACATGGGGCCGTGCATTATCATGCTGAAACACAAGGTGATGGCGGTGGATGAATGTCACGACAATGGGCCTCAGAATCTTGTCACGTTATCTCTGTGCATTCAAATTGCCATTGCTAGAATGCAATTGTGTTCATTGGCCATAGCTCATGCCTGACCATATCACAACCCATACCATGCTAAATTCTCTCAAATTAGATTGGAGGCAGTTTATGGTAGAGAAATGAACATTAAATTATCTGGCAACAGCTGGACATTACTGCAGTCAGCATACCGATTGCACGCTCCCTTCAAAACTTCAGACATCTGTGGCATTGTGTTGTGTGACAAAACTGCACATTTTAGAGGGGCCTTTTGTTGTCCCCAGCACAAGGTGCACCTGTGTAATGATCATGTTTATGCAGCTTCTTGTCAGTTGGATGGATTATCTTGGCAAAGGAGAAATGCTCACTAACAGGGATGTAAACAAATGTACAGTATGCAGACAATTTGAGAAATAAGCTTTTGTGCATATGTATTTCTCACAATCCCACCCCTACCCCTTCAACCCTCACTAGCTCTCCCAGCGGGGACACAGAGAGAGTCCTAAACTTCTAAATAATCCCTTTTTATCATTTAAAATGTGGTGTGTAGGTCAAATAAGTTGCCTTGAGGTTCCATTTGAATCAATTTAGGGAAAGTAGTCAGTTGTACAACTGAAATGTGTGTTCTGCATTTTGCCTTAATCGACATCCACGGCATAGGGGAACAGTGGGTTAAATGCCTTGCTCAGGGGAAGAACGATAGATTTTTACTTTGTCAGGTCAGGGATTCAATCCAGTAACCACTGGCCCAACACCCTAACAACTAGACTACCTGCTGCCCCAATAAGATAACCTTCACAGATTTACACCCTTCCACTGGTCTCTTTTGGTCCAGAGCATTTCACAAAAAAGTACACGTGGTGTTGTCCTTGTTCGTCTGTCTGTCCTCTGCCTGTCTTTGTCTGTCTGTCTCATAATTCACAACTGCAACAGGAAATGTGACAGATTAATATGTTGGGTTTTATCTTCATTTTCTGACCTGGGGCCTCATTTGCTAAATTTGCTTAGTTCTTATACAATTAGGTCTTAAAATGTGATTTTGCGTTAAATGTTGTGATTTATAAATGAAATGCGTTTCTCTGCTACGGTAATTAAACACACACACAAACAAACACACACACCATCCCCAGCGTGTCGGGAGGCGTGGCTTGAACGATATAAACACAGCGGTTCCACTCTGAGAGCCCTCACTTAACTTCAAGACCGGCATTATCTCAATTTCAAATCATATTCTGGCGAGTGGCAAGAACCTTCAACACTTGCCATTGAGTTAAGGTGTAGGTGTATATTGGTTGACACTCCATATTCTTGAATCTTGTCTCGAGCTGCAATAAACCAGACAGCGTTCCAAACAAAAGCCACTGAACGACTTGGCTATAGTCGACAGCCTACATGCATTGTTTTTATCTAGCTATAGCTTGATTTAGTACATTTTTATTGGTGCCCAGTTAAACTGTGTCTATAGCTATGAATAAATCTAAGCTAGCATTCGGACTTTTAGTCGTTGGCACTCTGACAGTAGTTTTTGGAACAGTTATAGTTTTCGTTGGACCAATCATTATCGACAACCAAATAGTCAAGGTAAGTGGAGATTCAATTAAAATATTGTTTTTTCCTATAGGTTTTTAATCATTTAAAAACCTCTAACGCAACGCCATTAATATTTCTCCTGGTCAGTCACGACTAACATAGCCAAGTGCCTATAATGAACCTGACGTACATATTGGTGATTGATTTAATTAATTCGTTATTAAAATTAGGTTGATCCAGCCGGAGACGTTACAAACATGTAACAAAACAAAAAAAGTCGAGCAAGACTGACTGAAACATCACAAACTCAATGCAATTAAAAACAGTAGCCATTTACAGCAATTTACAACGATATCAATTAACAATTTTACTACAAGTTGAGTTTAATTGTTCATTTGTTTTTGAGGGAGATTTTAAAAAATGTATTCACGTTTTATTATTGAGCTGGAACAAAATTGAGCATTCCTTGATTTTATATTTTAATGATTAAAATGAAATATGTGCACGTTCGTATCAAATAGGTTATATCTTCTCTTAGTTTTAACAAGCAGAAACGTAAAGCTAAATAGTATGCACAATATTGTAAGAAGGTATATAATCACGAAGGAACTAGCCAAACATCTCATTCCAAAATCATGGGCACTATATGGGGTTGGTGCCTCCCTTTGCTGCTATAACAGCCTCCACTCTTCTGGGAAGACTTTCAACTAAATGTTGGAGCATTGCTGTGGGGACTTGCTTCCATTCAGCTACGCGCATTAGTGATGTCAGCCACTGATGTTTGGGGATTAGGTTTAGCTCGCAGTTGGTGTTCCAATGCGGTTGAGGTCAGGGCTCTGCAGGCCAGTCAAGTTCTTCCACACCCATCTTGACAAACCATTTCTGTATGACTTTGTGCAATGGGGCATTTTCATGCTGAAACAGGAAAAGGCCTTCCCCAAACTGAACAGAATTGTCTAGAATGTCATTGTATGCTGTAGCGTTAAGTTTTCCCTTCACTGGACCTAAGGGGCCTAGCCTGAACCATGCCTATGCATGAGGCAGGTAGCATTCTCCTGGCATCCACCTAACCCAAATTCATCCGTCGTACTGCCAGATGGTGAAGCGTGATTAGTCACTCGAGAACGCGTTTCCACTGCTCCAGAGTCCAATGGCGTAGCGCTTTACATCACTCTAGCCAATGCTTGCAATTGCGCATGGTGCTCTTCGGCTTGTGTGCGGCTGCTTGGCCATGGAAACACATTTCCTTAAGCTCCTGATGAACAGTTAATGTGCAGACGTTGCTTCAAGAGGCAGTTTGTAACTCTGTAGTGAGTGTTGCAACCGAGGACAGACAATTTTTACACGCAACAGCACTCTGCAGTCCCATTCTATGAGCTTGTTTGGCCTACTGCTTCACGGCTGAGCCGTTGTTGCTCATAGACGTTTCCACTTGACAATAACACTTACATTTGACCTGGGCAGCTCTAGCGGAGCAGGAATTTGACGAACTGACTTGTTGGAAAGGTGGCTTCCTATGACAGTCCCACATTGAAAGTCATTGAGCTCTTCAGTAATGCCATTCTATTGCCAATGTTTGTCTAAGCAGATTGCATGGCAGTGTGCTCTATTTTGTACACCTGTCAGCAACTGGTGTGGCTGAAATATCCGAACACTAATTTGAAGGTGTTTGATTCCCACATGGGTCACACACTTAATATGGGCTTCTGTCAGTGAGCCCCTCCCACAGAGCATAGAATGAGCTGTCGTACTGAATGCTATGTATATTCATGTGTTTTGTATGGTAGTTAAATCATTGTCTTCTCCTCAGAACTTAGTGATAGACCCTAAGAATGAGATGTCCTACACCATGTGGAAGGATGTCCCTGTCCCCTTCTTCATGTCTGTCTATTTCTTCAATGTCCTGAACCCTACTGAAGTCCTGGCTGGAGAGAAACCCATGGTGGAGCAGAGAGGACCCTATGTATACAGGTAGTCCTTCACACCTGACATCTTACCCCAGCTCTCTATAACCCTTAACACTGACCTATGGTGGAACGGAGGGCTTTAACCCGTGACCCCTGACCTATGGCAGAACAGAGGGCCCTTCACCCCTGACCTCTAATCTCTTACCCTTAGGCCTACCTGTTTCCCATGGTGGATTAGAATGTGAAGAAACTTTTAAAAACTTTTTGGGGGATGTAGCCTAAGCCTACTGGTTATATGAATTTTGGAGCAATCATTCCACAACTGTCCCAGAGTGTTTGGATAGGCTATTTCTTTCTCGCACAGAACAACAAGCTGACCAATAAAATAGGTGATCTTTTGTGCTATGGGGGATAGTAGATCGACGTAGGCTATTTCTTTTTCATTTTATTACTACTCCTGTTGGCTGAGAAAGTAAATGTTGACAGTTATTCTAACAGGCTGTGTGTGGGTTTCAAGTTTGGGGAAGTTAATTTTCACCACCTTTATAATAAAGCATTCCATGCATCCTTGCATCTGCAGACTTCTGAAAGATGGCCTACTATCCCTAATTTTTTAATATTTTTGTCCCACCTTTATTTAACCAGGTAGGCAAGTTGAGAACAAGTTCTTATTTACAACTGCGACCTGGCCAAGATAAAGCACAGCATTTCGACACATACAACAACAGAGTTAAACATGGAATAAACAAACATACAGTAGAAAAAATAAGATAATCTATGTACAGTGAGTGCAAATGAGGTAAGATAAGGGAGGTAAGGCAATAAATAGGTCATGGTGAAGTAATTACAATATAGCAATTAAACACTTGTATGGTAGATGTGCAGAAGATGAATGTGCAAGTAGAGATACTGGGGTGCAAAGGCGCAAGATGCATAAATAAATACAGAATGGAGATGAGGTAGTTGGATGGGCTGTTGACAGAAGGGCTTTGTGCAGAGATCTGTGAGCTCCTCTGAAAGCTGGTGCTTAAAGCTAGTGAGGGTGATATGAGTGAGGCTATTTTATAAATGACATCACCGAAGTCGAGGATCGGTAGGATGGTCAGTTTTACGAGGGCATGTTAGGCAGCATGAATGAAAGATGCTTTGTTGCGAAATAGGAAGCCGATTCTAGATTTACTTTTGGATTGGAGATGCTTAATGTGAGTCTGGAAGGAGGTTTACAGTCTAGCCAGAAACCTAGGTATTTGTAGTTGTCCACATATTCTAAGTCAGAACTGCCCAGAGTAATGATGCTGGATGTGCGGGCAGTGATCGGTTGAAGAGTATGCATTTAGTTTTACTTGCATTTTAAGAGCAGTTGGAGGCCACGGGAAGAAAGTTGTGTAGCATTGAAGCTCGTCTGGAGGTTAGTTAAGTATCCAAAGAAGGGCCAGAAGTATACAGAATGGTGTCGTGTGCTTAGGTGGATCAGTGAATCACCAGCAGCAAGAGCAACATCATTGATGTATACAGAGAAGAGTCGGCCCGAGAATTGAACCCTGTGGCACCCACAGACTGCCAGAGGTCCGCACAACAGGCCATACGATTTGACACACTGAACTCTATCAGAGAAGTAGTTGGTGAAACAGGCGAGGCAATCATTTGAGAAACCAAGGCTATCAAGTCTGCCAATAAGAATGTGGTGATTGACAGAGTCGAAAGCCTTGACGATGAATACGGCTGCACAGTAATGTCTCTTATCGATGGCGGTTATGATATCGTTTAGAACCTTGAGTGTGGCTGAGGTGCACCCATGAACAGCTCTGAAACCAGATTGCATAGCGGAGAAGGTACGATTTGATTCAAAATGGTCGGTAATCTGTTAATTTGGCTTTCAAAGATCTTAGAAAGGCAGGGTAGGATAGATATAGGTCTGTAACAGTTTGTGTCTAGAGTGTCCCCCTTTTGAAGAGGGGCATGACCACGGCAGCTTTCCAAACTTTGGCGGTCTTAGACGATACGAAAAAGATTGAACAGGCTACTGATAGGGGTTGCAACAATTTCGACAGATAATTTTAGAAAGAAAGAGTCCAGATTCTCTACCCCGGCTGATCTGTGGGGTCCAGATTTTGCAGCTCTTTCAGAACATCAGCTATCTGGATTTGGGTGAAGGAGAAATGGGGAGGCTTGGGCGAGTTGCTCTGGGGAGTGCAGAGCTGTTGACTGGGGTAAGGGTAGCCAGGTGGAAAGCATGACCAGCTGTAGTAATTCTCAATTACAGTGGATTTATTGGTTATGACAGTGTTTCCTAGCCTCAGAGCAGTGGGCAGCTGGGAGGAGGCGCTTTTATTCTCCATCAAGTTTAGTGTCCCAGAACTTTTTTGAGTTTGTGCTACAGGATGCAAATTTCTGCTTGAAAAAATAGCCTTAGCTTTCCTAACTGCCTGTGTATATTGGTTTCTAACTTCCCTGAAAAGTTGCATATCACGGGGCCTATTCAATGCTAAGAATGCCACAGGATGTGTTTGTGCTGGTCAAGGGCAGTCAGGTCTGGAGAGAACCAAGGGCTATATCTCTCCTTGGTTCTTTTTTGAATGGGGCATACTTATTTAAGATGGTGAGGAAGGCACTTTTAAAGAATAACCAGGCATCCTCCACTGACGGGATGAGGTCAATATCCTTCCAGGATACCCGGGCCAGGTCGATTAGGAAGGCCTGCTAATGTGATGGGATATTTAGGCTAACAATATAACTCAATTACTGTTCACGCAAAATACTGTTCAATGCAGTGAGGAGTGGCTTAGAGTAGGTAGGCTATAGGGGGTATCACAGGAAAATATAATTCTACTTAATTATGACTGGAGACATTGGCACAGTCTTTAACAGGCAGGGGAAACAACACCGGCACAAGGCGATCAAAAATTATAAAGAACAGCTCTGGCAGCTTTACTGTACGTTCTGCACACAGTCATTTTCTGATCCAACAAAAGCATCTGCAATATACATGTGACCCATGACAAAACAACTTACTGTATTTCTGTCAGGATGCAGTATCCTGTCGATGGAATCCAAGCCTTGCTCTCTGTGATTACTGCATGGTTAAAACATTTTGCTGACTGCTCTGTGCAACGTATCCATCTCTATATCCAAGGTACGGGGCGGGGCGCACCTAGGAGGGTTGTTTTTCTTGGCTGAAGTATTGACATCAGTCATGCTTCTTCTGTTTTTACTTACTGGCGACATGCCCTCTGCTTGACAATTTCTTCCTGTTACCGGTCACGGCATTTAACTTCTCTGCGAGAAGGACACAAGTATAGAGGAAGGGATGAGTGGAGTGGGTGATGGCCTTTTCACTTTTGTTTAGGAGGGGGAACATTGGTGCTCCTGACACTTGGAGGGTCTTGATTACATTTAAGTCATTTAGCAGACGCTCTTATCCAGAGCGACTTACAAATTGGTGCATTCACCTTATGACATCCAGCAGAACAGTCACTTTACAATAGTGCAACTAAATCTTAAAGGGGGGGGGGTGAGAAGGATTACTTATCCTATCCTAGGTATTCCTTAAAGAGGTGGGGTTTCGGGTGTCTCCGGAACGTGGTGATTGACTCCGCTGTCCTGGCGTCGTGAGGGAGTTTGTTCCACCATTGGGGGGCCAGAGCAGCGAACAGTTTTGACTGGGCTGTGCGGGAACTGTACTTCCTCAGTGGTAGGGAGGCGAGCAGGCCAGAGGTGGATGAACGCAGTGCCCTTGTTTGGGTGTAGGGCCTGATCAGAGCCTGGAGGTACTGAGGTGCCGTTCCCCTCACAGCTCCGTAGGCAAGCACCATGGTCTTGTAGCGGATGCGAGCTTCAACTGGAAGCCAGTGGAGAGAGCGGGGTGACGTGAGAGAACTTGGGAAGGTTGAACACCAGACGGGCTGCGGCGTTCTGGATGAGTTGTAGGGGTTTAATGGCACAGGCAGGGAGCCCAGCCAACAGCGAGTTGCAGTAATCCAGACGGGAGATGACAAGTGCCTGGATTAGGACCTTTCGCCGCTTTCTGTGTGAGGCAGGGTCGTACTCTGCGGATGTTGTAGAGCATGAACCTACAGGAACGGGCCACCGCCTTGATGTTAGTTGAGAACGACAGGGTTTTGTCCAGGATCACGCCAAGGTTCTTAGCGCTCTGGGAGGAGGACACAATGGATTTGTCAACCGTGATGGCGAGATCATGGAACGGGCAGTCCTTCCCCGGGAGGAAGAGCAGCTCCGTCTTGCCGAGGTTCAGCTTGAGGTGGTGATCCGTCATCCACACTGATATGTCTTCCAGACATGCAGAGATGCGATTCGCCACCTGGTCATCAGAAGGGGGAAAGGAGAAGATTAGTTGTGTGTCGTCTGCATAGCAATGATAGGAGAGACCATGTGAGGTTATGACAGAGCCAAGTGACTTGGTGTATAGCGAGAATAGGAGAGGGCCTAGAACAGAGCCCTGGGGGACGCGCGTGGTGAGGAGACCGATTCTCGCCACGCCACCTGGTAGGAGTGACCTGTCAGGTAGGACGCAATCCAAGCGTGTTCCGCGCCTGAGATGCCCAACTCGGAGAGGGTGGAGAGGAGGATCTGATGGTTCACAGTATCGAAGGCAGCCGATAGGTCTAGAAGGATGAGAGCAGAGGAGAGAGAGTTGGCTTTAGCAGTGCGGAGCGCCTCAGTGATACAGAGAAGAGCAGTCTCAGTTGAATGACTTGAAACCTGACTGATTTGGATCAAGAAGGTCATTCAGAGAGAGATAGCGGGAGAGCTGGCCAAGGACGGCACGTTCAAGAGTTTTGGAGAGAAAAGAAAGAAGGGATACTGGTCTGTAGTTGTTGACATCGGAGGGATCGAGTGTAGGTTTTTTTCAGAAGGGGTGCAACTCTCGCTCTCTTGAAGACGGAAGGGACGTAGCCAGCGGTCAGGGATGAGTTGATGAGCGAGGTGAGGTAAGGGAGAAGGTCTCCGGAAATGGTCTGGAGAAGAGAGGAGGGGATAGGGTCAAGCGGGCAGATTGTTGGGCGGCCGGCCGTCACAAGACGCGAGATTTCATCTGGAGAGAGAGGGGAGAAAGAGGTCAGAGCACAGGGTAGGGCAGTGTGAGCAGAACCAGCGGTGTCGTTTGACTTAGCAAACGTGGATCGGATGTCGTCGACCTTTTCAAAATGGTTGATGAAGTCATCTGCAGAGAGGGAGGGGGGGAGGAGGATTCAGGAGGGAGGAGAAGGTGGCAAAGAGCTTCTTAGGGTTAGAGGCAGATGCTTGGAATTTAGCGTGGTAGAAAGTGGCTTTAGCAGCAGAGACAGAGGAGGAAAATGTAGAGAGGAGGGAGTGAAAGGATGCCAGGTCCGCAGGGAGGCGAGTTTTCCTCCATTTCCGCTCGGCTGCCCGGAGCCCTGTTCTGTGAGCTCGCAATGAGTCGTCGAGCCACGGAGCGGGAGGGGAGGACCGAGCCGGCCTGGAGGATAGGGGACATAGAGAGTCAAAGGATGCAGAAAGGGAGGAGAGGAGGGTTGAGGAGGCAGAATCAGGAGATAGGTTGGAGAAGGTTTGCGCAGATGGAAGAGATGATAGGATGGAAGAGGAGAGCGTAGCGGGGGAGAGAGAGCGAAGGTTGGGACGGCGCGATACCATCCGAGTAGGGGCAGTGTGGGAAGTGTTGGATGAGAGCGAGAGGGAAAAGGATACAAGGTAGTGGTCAGCGACTTGGAGGGGAGTTGCAATGAGGTTAGTGGAAGAACAGCATCTAGTAAAGATGAGGTCGAGCGTATTGCCTGCCTTGTGAGTAGGGAGGGGAAGGTGAGAGGGTGAGGTCAAAAGAGAAGAGTGGAAAGGAGGCAGAGAGGAATGAGTCAAAGGTAGACGTGGGGAGGTTAAAGTCGCCCAGAACTGTGAGAGGTGAGCCGTCCTCAGGAAAGGAGCTTATCAAGGCATCAAGCTCATTGATGAACTCTCCGAGGGAACCTGGAGGGCGATAAATGATAAGGATGTTAAGCTTGAAAGGGCTGGTAACTGTGACAGCGTGGAATTCAAAGGAGGCGATAGACAGATGGGTAAGGGGAGAAAGAGAGAATGACCACTTGGGAGAGATGAGGATCCCGGTGCCACCACCCCGCTGACCAGAAGCTCTCGGGGTGTGCGAGAACACGTGGGCGGACGAAGAGAGAGCAGTAGGAGTAGCAGTGTTGTCTGTGGTGATCCATGTTTCCGTCAGTGCCAAGAAGTCGAGGGACTGGAGGGAGGCAAAGGTTGAGATGAACTCTGCCTTGTTGGCCGCAGATCGGCAGTTCCAGAGGCTACCGAAGACCTGGAACTCCACGTGGGTCGTGCGCGCTGGGACCACCAGATTAGGGTGGCCGCGGCCACGCGGTGTGGAGCGTTTGTATGGTCTGTGCAGAGGAGAGAACAGGGATAGACAGACACATAGTTGACAGGCTACAGAAGCGGCTACGCTAATGCAAAGGAGATTGGAATGACAAGTGGACTACACGTCTCGAATGTTCAGAAAGTTAAGCTTACGTAGCAAGAATCTTATTGACTAAAATGATTAAAATGATACAGTACTGCTGAAGTAGGTTAGCTGGCAGTGGCTGCGTTGTTGACACTACACTAATCAAGTCGTTTCGTTGAGTGTAATAGTTTCTACAGTGCTGCTATTCGGGGGCTAGCTGGCTAGCTAGCAGTGTTGATTACGTTACGTTGCGTTAAAAGAATGACAATAGCTGGCTAGCTAACCTAGAAAATCGCTCTAGACTACACAATTATCTTTGATACAAAGACGGCTATGTAGCTAGCTATGTAGCTAGCTACGATCAAACAAATCAAACCGTTGTACTGTAATGAAATGAAATGAAAATGTGATACTACCTGTGAATGCGACCGGGTAAATGTATTCGGAAGACGTTGGCTAGCTGTTGGCTAGCTAGCAGAGTCTCCTACGTTAAGGACGACAAATAGCTGGCTAGCTAACCTCTGTAAATTAAGATAATCACTCTAAGACTACACACCCTAAACTACACAATTATCTTGGATACGAAGACAGCAAAGACGGCTATGTAGCTAGCTAACACTACACTAATCAAGTCGTTCAGTTGAGTGTAATAGTTTCTACAGTGCTGCTAATCGGTGGACGTTGGCTAGCTGGCTAGCTGCTGGGCAGAGCAGTGAAGACTACGTTAGGACGACGAAATACGATAATTACGCAATTCTTTGATACAAAGACTGCTATGTAGCTAGCTAAGAAGAAATTGCTAAGATTTCTAAACTGGTTTTACTCTGATTGGTTTTACTCTCCTCTTGCCGCCGCCTCGCCTGCTTTTCTAAAATGCCAAAAGTAATCGAGGCAAGGAAATGTGGAAACAAATGCGTTTTGTATGGAATT
Organism: Oncorhynchus gorbuscha; assembly: GCF_021184085.1. NCBI lineage: Eukaryota > Metazoa > Chordata > Actinopteri > Salmoniformes > Salmonidae > Oncorhynchus > Oncorhynchus gorbuscha. The sequence goes on along the minus strand of NC_060183.1, from coordinate 65,191,820 downwards.
AGACTCTACTTAATCACGCGTTATGATGCAAAGTCTTCAGATGTAGCGAAAACAGTTTAGAAATTAACACCAACTTTAAAAAGATTAATTTACATAATAATTCTGACCTTTTGCAATGAGACTCAAATTGAGCTCAGGCGATATCCTATTTCCAATGATCATCCTTGGTCTTTCTACAACTTGATTGGAGTCCACCTGGGGTAAATTTAAATTGATTGGACATGATTTGTAAAGGCACATTCCTGTCTTTGAGGTCCCACAGTTGACAATGCATGTCAGAACAAAAACCAAGCCATGAGGTTGAAGGAATTTTCCGTAGAGCTCTGAGAGGATTGTCGGCACAGATCTGGGGAAGGGTACCCCAAAAAATTCTGCAGCACTGAAAATCCCCAAGAACACAGTGGCCTCCATTCTTAAATGGAAGAAATTTGGAACCACCAAGACTCTTCCTAGAGCTGGCCGCTCTGCCAAACTGTGCAACGGGGAGAAGGGCCTTGGTCAGGGAGGTGACTCTGACAGAGCTCCAGAATTTCTCTATGGAGATGGGAGAACCTTTCAGAAGGACAATCATCTCTGCACCACTCCACCAATCAGGCCTTTATTGTAGTGGCCAGACGGAAGCCACTCCTCAGTAAAAGGCACACAACAGCCTTCTTGGAGTTTGCCAAAAGGCACCAAAAGGACTCTCGGACCATGAGAAACAAGATTCTCTGGTCTGATGAAACCAAGATTGAACTCTTTGGCCTGAATGCCAAGCGTCATGTCTGGAGGAAACAACATGGTACCATCCCTGTGGTGAAGCATGGTGGTGGCAGCATCATGCTGTGGGGATGTTTTTCAGCGGCTGGGACTGGGAGACTAGTCAGGATCAAGGGAAAGATAAATGGAGCAGAGGTCCTTGATGAAAACCTGCTCCAGAGTGCTCAGTACCTCAGACTGGGGTGAAGATTCACCTTCTAACAGGACAACAACATTAAGCACACAGCCAAAACCATGCAGAAGTGGCTTCGGGACAAGTCTCTGAATGCCCTTGTGGCCCAGCCAGAGCCCGGACCTCAATCGAATGTCTCTGGAGAGAACTGAAGATGGCTGTGCAGCGACACTCCCCATCCAACATGACAGAGCTTAAGAGGATCTGCAGAGAAGAATGGGAGAAACTCCCCAAATACAGTTGTGCCATGCTTGTAGTGTCATACCGAAGAAGACTCTATCTGTGATCGCTGACAAAGGTTCTTCAATAAAGTACTGAGTAAAGGATCTGAATACGTTTGTAGATATTTCTTGTTTTTATATAAAGTTGCAAAAATGTCAACCTGTTTTTGCGTTGTCATGTGTTATTGTGTGCAGATTGAGGTGGAAAAAATATTTTAGAATAAGGCTGTAACAAAATGTGGAATGTCGAGGGTTCTGAATACTTTCCGAATGCGCTGTACATGGGTGGAATCCCAAAAGAACTAAAGTTCTAAACAAAATTAGCTAGTTGTGCAATACATTTTATAAGTAAAAGGATAAGGAGCGTATTGTTTTTAAATGTGTGCGTGCTTTTCTCCAAGAAAGCACCACACCCCTTTTTTTGAATCTGCTGTTATCTGCCGGGCGGATAGTCTTGTGCTTCCTCTGCTGAAGAGCCATTTTATGCATCTGGAATTTGTTATTTTATTAGTATCCCCATTAGCTGTTGCAAAAGCAGCAGCTACTCTTCCTGGGGTCCACACAAAATATGAAACATATGAATATGAATAATACAGAACATTAATAGTCAATAACAGCTGAAGGACAGAATTACATCCCTTTTCTTTAAAGGCACATGTATCCTACATATCAATACATACACACAAACTAGGTCAAATAGAGGAGAGGTGCTGTGATGTGTTGCTGTATTGTTTAAAAAAACATGTTTGTTTATTTGAGCAATATGAGATGCAACGGAGTTCCATGCAGTAATGGCTCTATATAATACCTTACGCTTTCTTGAATTTGTTCTGGATTTGGGGACTGTGAAAATACCCCTGGCGGCATGTGGGGTAAGTGTGTCAGAGCTGTGTGTAAGTTGACTATGCAAACAATTTGGGATTTTCAACACGTTCATGTTTCTTTCAAAAAGTGATGCTGTCTCCTCAACTCATAGCCAAGAGATTTGCATGCATAGTATTTATATCAGCCCTCTGATTACAATGAAGAGCAAGAACATTTCTTCCCCTGTCACTCAATTGAAGGTTCATGGCTATAGTTTAGTGTCAGCTGTGGGACTCGGAGCCCTGTGGGGCCAAATGCATAGCATCCTTCTCATCCTTTCACCCTAGGAGCGAGGGATGAGGAGGATCGCATTCATACCTCTTGTGCTTCGCAGAGCTGTTGTCAAGGTAGTGTTTGTTTGTACAGGATGTACCGCCCTCACCTACCGTCAACCAATCATGTCAATACGGAGCTATACAGAGCCTTCCGCATTGTTACAAAACTTCGGAGGTGCAAAGCGATGTGGTATAGAGCTTGATTTGTCCCCCGCGAGCCTTCCGACGGCGCCACAATTGCGTCACCCTCCATACGGAGCCTCCACCCACATTTCCTGATCAAGCATACATGGTCTTTAATAAATGTCAACCAGCCTTTCTGTCTGTTAGCTTCTCAGTCACCCCTGTATCGTATACTCTGAACCCCTTTCCTTATTGATCTGGCCTCTTTCACCCAATAAGAGACTGTAGATGGTTACGTTTTCAAACGTAAGTCTTCTTTCTCTCTACCTTTCCTCCCCTTCTCTTTATACTCTAACAACTTCTCTCAAGTCCTCTCCTGTTTTTGTCTCTGTAAGCTAATTGGAGCCAGTCTCAGCGGAATCCTCTCGGTAGTTAATAAGCCAAACAGTAATGAACCAGTGCTGATGGGAGGAAGGGCTGCTTTTTAGACCTACAGTGATGTGAAAGTATTTGTCCCCTTTCTGATTTTCTTTACTTTAGCCACATTTTGGATACTGAATTATCAGATCTTCAACCAAACCCTAATGTTAGATCAAAGGAACCAGAGTTAAGAAATAACACAATAATTGAATATTTCATAAACAAAGTTATGCAACACCAATGGCCCTGTGTGTAAAAAGTAATTGCTCTCTTACACTCAACTGGTTGTGCCACCTTAAATTGCAATGAATCCAACAACTCTTCCTGTAGTCGTTGATGAGTCTCATGTTGCTGTGGAGGAATTTTGGCCCACTCTTCCATGTAGAACTGCTCGAACTCAGCCACATTTGTGGGTTTTCAAACATGAACTGCTCTTTTCAAGTCCTGCCACAACAGCTTCATTGGGATTAGGTCTGGACTTCAAATGTGTTGCTTTTCAGCAATGTTTGCATAATGGGACCCATGTCGTCCAAAAAGTTAGACTTTTGACTGTCCATAGAACATTCTGTCCGTAGAACATTCTTCCAAGAGTCTTGATGATCTTCCAGGTGCTTTCTGGCAAACTTAAGTAAACCTTTTTGAATGAAATGTGTCCCATTTATGTTTGGTGAAAACAAAACGCTGCATTCCACAGTAAGAACCTCATACCAACAGTCAAGCATGGTGGTTGTAGTGTGACGGTTTGGGGATGTTTTGCTGCCTCAGGACCTGGACGAATTACCTTAATAAAAGCAACCTTGAATTCTGCTCTGTATCAGAGATTTCTATAGCAGGATGTCAGGCTACCTGTCTGTGAGCTGAAGTGCAGCTGGGTCATGCAGCAAGACAATGATCCAAAACACTCAATCAAGTCTTCATCAAAATGGTTAAAAATCAACAGATTTGAAGTTTTGGAATGTCCAGACCTAAGCCTAATTGTGATGTGGCAGGTCTTGAAATGAGCAGTTCATTCTTGAAAACCCACAAATGTAATTGGGCAATTACTTTTTCACACAGGGGAGTTGGGTGTTGCATAACTGTTAGTTAAATAAGTTTACAAATAACAAAAAGTATACTTTAGCTAATGTTTTGGTTGAAGATCAGATAACATTCGGTATCAAAAGTAAGCAAAAATAGAGAATCAGAAAGGGGGCAAATACTTGGTTATAATTCAATCCTGTGTGCTGGAAGAACAGAATGTAACTACTGGCAGTGGGAGTCCTCCAGGAACGAGAACTCCTGGTCCATGGTCCCACCTCGGTCCCTGGAACCTTAACCATCTGAGGGAGCGGTCGTTAGCTGAAACCTATGTAATCACTTCTAAAGTGCTAGACTAAAGACAATGTACACTCTGGGTCCAACAGTCAAACTGTGGCTCCTAGCCTGTACATAGAACACTATATATGTACATGTGTGTGTCAATTGGCAACTCACAATGAGGAGTCTGGGGAAGTGTGTGTATTGGGGGGGGGGGGGGGGGGCATTCTGGGTTAATGGCTAGTGCTTTGTGTGTGTGTGTGTGTGTGTGTGTGTGTGTGTGTGTTGGAGCTTGACTTCGGGGCATATGGTTTCCAGTTTTTGGGGTTCAACATTCTGTGGCTCTAAGCCTGTACATGTGGACCATTGTGTAACAATTAGGTCAGTTCGGGGAAAATGGGCTCTGTGGGGGAGTGCATCGTCATGGTTTTTATGCTCTCAATCAGCAAGTGGGGAAGTATTGACAGGCTTTCCCTTGCAAGCTCACTCTCCTCTCTAATTTCCCCATGCTTCCCTCTTATCCCGATCAGCTATTCATTCAGAGCTTCAGTCAACTAACGTACTATTTAACAATCTATAAATGAATCATAAACGCCTTATACTAGCTGTAAAGTTTCTGTCCATTTACATCTACGGTCAGTTTGAGGTTGACCTGGGTTGTGTGTTTGTGTTTTCAGGAAGCGTATTCAGAAGCAGAACATCACGTTCCATCCAAACCACACAGTGTCATATCTTGAATACAGGAGCTACTTCTTTGAGCCCAGCATGTCAGTGGGCAATGAGTTGGATGTGGTCACCATCCCCAACATGCTGGTGTTGGTAAGACAGCACTGCAGAGTACACACACACACACACACACTAATTTATAAGAACTGGACTTCTATGTCTTTGCTCTCATCTCTACCACCACCTCTGTCTCCCAGGGTGCAGCAGTGATGATGGAGAACTTGCCGTTCGCAGTGCGTCTGATGATCAGCACCACCTTTAAGACCTTTAAGGAGGGACCTTTCCTCACCATGTCTGTAGGAAAGCTGATGTGGGGCTACGACAGCAAGCTGGTGGACTTCCTCAATAAATGGCTCCCTGGGATGCTGCCCTCCACTGGCAAGTTTGGCCTTTTTGCTGAGGTGAGCGAGAGGGTGGAAGAGAGCAAGCCATTTTAGACGGGAGGGAGGTGCGTGGGTGGGTTTTCCTATTATGTCATTCACCGACTGACCTTGAAGAGCTATTGAAAACCTGTTAGACATTTCCAGTTGATCAACAAGTCAACGTTAGCCAGGTAGGTAAGTTAGGCTAACCAGTTATCATGGCCAGAGTATGTGCCCAGGGGCCTCAACCCCCAGATTGCCCCCATCTTTATTGTTATGATATGGGTGCTAATTTAGAGTTTCCACATGGGTGGACACGACATTACCACTTCCACATTCCATTCTAGAGGTCGACCGATTATGATTTAACGCCGATACAGATTTATTGGAGGACCAAAAAGCCGATACCGATTAATCACCCGGTTTTATAAAATAAATAAAAAATGAGAATAAAATATTTTTATTTTATTACATTTGTATTTGTAAAATTGACGATTACAACAATACTGAATGAATACTTATTTTAACTTAATATAATACATCAATAAAATAAATGTAGCCTCAAATAATGAAACATGTTCAATTTGGTTTAAATAATGCAAAAACAAAGTGTTGGAGATTAAAGTAAAAGTGCAATATGTGCCATGTAAGAAAGCTAACGTTTATGTTCCTTGCTCAGAACATGAGAACATAAGAAAGCTGGTGGTTCCTTTTTAACATGAGTCTTCAATATTTCCAGGTAAGAAGTTTTAGGTTGTAGTTATTATAGGACTTTCTCTCTATACCATTTGTATTTCATATACCTTTAACTATTGGATGTTCTTATAGGCACTTTTGTATTGCCAGTGTAACAGTACAGCTTCCCTACCTCTCCTCGCTCCTACCTGGGCTTGAACCAGGAACGCATCGACAACAGCCACTCTCGAAGCAGCATTACCCATGCAGAGGAAGGGGAACAACCACTCCAAGTCTCAGAGCGAGTGACATTTGAAACGCTATTAGTGCGCACCCCACTAACTAGCTAGCCATTTCACATCGGTTACACCAGCCTAATCTCGGGAGTTGATAGGCTTGAAGTCAAACCGCAGAGCTGCTGGCAAAACTCACGTAAGTGCTGTTTGAATGAATGCTTACGAGCCTGCTGCTGCCTACCATTGCTCAGCCAGACTGCTCTATCAAATCATAGACTTAATTATAACATAACACATAGAAATGCGAGCCTTAGGTCATTAATATTGTTGAATCCGGAAACTATCATCTCAAAAACAAGACGTTTATTATTTCAGTGAAATACGGAACTGTTCCGTATTTTATCTAACAGGTGGCATCCATCAGTCTAAATATTCCTGTTACATTGCGCAACCTTCAATGTTATGTCATAATTGCGTAAAATTCTGGAAAATTAGTTCGCAATGAGCCAGGCGGCCCAAACTGTTACACCCTGACTCTGCGTGCAATGAATGCAAGAGAAGGGACACAATTTCACCTGGTTAATATTGCCTGTGAACCTGGATATATTTTAGCTAAATATGCAGGTTTAAAAATATATAGTTCTGTATATTGATTTTAAGAAAGGCATTGGTGTTTATGGTTAGGTACATGTTGGAGCAACGACAGTCCTTTTTCGCGAATGCGCACTGCATCGATTATATGCAACGCAGCACACACTAGATAAACTAATATCATCAACCATGTGTAGTTATAGCTATTGATTATGATTAAGTTTAATGCTAGCTAGCAACTTACCTTGGCTTCTTACTGCATTCGCGTAACAGGCGGGCTCCTCGTGAGGCAGGTGGTTAGTTTTGGACTAGTTTAACCGTAAGGTTGCAAGATTGAATCCCTGAGCTGACAAGGTAGAAATATGTCGTTCTGCCCCTGAACAAGGCAGTTAACCCACCATTCCTAGGCCGTCACTGAAAATAGGAATGTGTTCTTAATGGACTTGCCTAGTTAAATAAAGATTCAATAAAGGTGTATAAAAAATTATCTGCAAAATCGCCGTTCAAAATTACCGATTTCCAATTCTGAAAACTTGAAATCAGCCCTAATCGGCCATTCCGATTGATCGGTCGAACCTCTACTCCATTCCCAGGGGGCAGCAGTAACCGGGGCAGGTGGTCTGCCAGGAAGTCTGGTGAAGCCTTGATAAGCACACAGGTGCGGGGTTATCAAGGTAATCGGTGAGAGGGATGGCCAGAAGCCTCTTGGCCTGCCAGTGGTCATTTTGTTACCTACTTTTAGTTTAGGCATGTGTGTTTTTGTTTTCTTTTGTATACATTTATTTTTGGCATCAACTGAACAAACAATTGCTTGGGCTGACTGACCCAGGAGTTGAGACTGAGCTGGCCCTGGACCCAGGTTAGGTTGCTGTGTCCTGGGGCACCCATTCACTGTTCTCATATTCTGACTTCTCACCTAATTGCACACATTAAGTCTGATTACAGACCACTTAGCTATGCCTAGGACAACTAGACATAACGAGTGTAGCAAAACCAGTAGGCTGGCTAATAAGAACACAGACATGTGAATTACATTCAATTTGGTTTAACTGCAAAGTTCTCTCTCCGCCATATTGCAGGAAATTGGCTTTTAATAATGCTAAATTTTCTCTCAACCAACATGAGGGCTGTGAACAGTTTTGGTTGTGAGGTGGGGCTTTGTTACTACAGCGATTTAATGACAATATCCATCTGGACCTTTGCCACCTAGGACTTTTCTGTGACAGAACCTCAAATGGTATTTGCGTACTCTATCTACAACCTGTTTAGGTTGGGTTGTCTGGTTTTAGTGAAGGGTGAAATATCAATCTGTGTCTGTTTCTTCCATCAGTTCAACAACTCAAACACTGGTTTGTTCACAATCCACACCGGCAAAGATGACATCAGGCTGATTCACAAAGTGGACTCATGGAATGGCCTGACCAAGGTGAGGTCACACAGCCATGTGCCTTCACCTTTACAGATGGGGCTGAGGGGCTGTTAGAAAAAGCATGGAGGAAAACTGATTTGGGCCTCTTGTAGAAGGACTCCATGGAAATCAATGGCAACTGTTATGGAGTGGACTATCCCTGCTAAATAATTAAATTAATCCAAAGTAATAAAGTTTGACTGCAGTGAAATCCTGAATAATTTCCTGCTCTAGGAAGAGCGCTCAATCGATGATAACACTCAGTCTCTCGCTTTCTCTAGTTGACCAATTGGAAGACTCCTCAGTGTAACATGATCAATGGTACAGCAGGACAAATGTGGCCTCCCTTCATGACAAAAGAATCTACACTGCCTTTCTACAGTCCTGACGCCTGCAGGTACACACACACACACACACACACATATAACATATATATATATATATCTATCTCTATCTCAGCAAAAAAAGAAACAACCCCGTCTTTCAAAGATAATTCATAAAAATCAAAATAACTTCACAGATCTTCATTGTAAAGGGTTTAAACACTTTCCCATGCTTGTTCAATGAACCATAAACAATGAACATGCACCTGTGGAACGGTCGTTAAGACACTAACAGCTTACAGACGCTAGGCAATTATGTTCACAGTTAGGCCTCTTTAGTGTCCTAAGTTTTCATTTCTACTGACTCTGAAAAACACCAAAAGAAAGATGCCCAGGGTCCCTGCTCATCTGTGTGAACGTGCCTTAGGCATGCTGCAAGAAGGCATGAGTACTGCAGATGTGGCCAGGGCAATAAATTGCAGTCTCTGTACCGTGAGACACCTAAGACAGTGCTACAGGGAGACACGATGGACAGCTGTGTAATATGTGTAACACCTGCACAGGATCGGTACATTCAAACATCACACCTGCGGGACAGGTACAGGATGGCAACAACTGCCCAAGTTAAACCAGGAAGGCACAATCCTTCCATCAGTGCTCAGACTGTCCGCAATAAGCTGAGAGAGGCTGGACCGAGGGCTTGTAGGCCTGTTGTAAGGCAGGTCCTCACCAGACATCAGCGGCAATGTTGCCTATGAGCACAAACCCACCGTCACTGGACCAGACAGGACTGGCAAAAAGTGCTCTTCGCTGTCGCGGTTTTGTCTCACCAGGGGTGATGGTCGGATCCGCGTTTATCGTCAAAGGAATGAGCGTTCCACTGATGCCTGTACTCTGGAGCGGTATCGATTTGGAGGTGGAGGGTCAATCATTCTCTGCGGCGGTGTCACAGCATCATCATCGGACTGAGCTTGTTGTCATTGCAGGCAATCTCAACGCTGTGCGTTACAGGGAAGACATCCTCCTCCCTCATGTGGTACCCTTCCTGCAGGTTCATCCTGACATGACCCTCCAGCATGACAATGCCACCACACACAGAACGAGCAGTATGGCTGTGTTCTGCCATGGCCAGCGAAGAGCCCGGATCTCAATACCCTTGAGCATGTCTGGGACCTGTTGGATCGGAGGTTGAGGACTAGGGCCATTCCTCCCAGGAATTTTCTGGAACTTGCAGGTGCCTTGATGGAAGAGTGGGGTAACATCTCACAGCAAGAACTGACAAATTTGGTGCAGTCCGTGAGGAGAGTCACTGCAGTACTTAATGCATCTTGTGGCCACACCAGATACTGCCTGTTACTTTTGATTTTGACCCCCCCCCCCTTTGTTCAGGGACACATTATTCCATTTCTGTTAGTCACATGTCTGTGGAACTTGTTCAGATTGTATGTTGAGTCTTATGTTCATACAAATATTTACACAAATATTTACACATGTTAAGTTTGCTGAAAATAAGCACAGTTGACAGTGAAAAGACGTATGTTTTTTGCTGAGTTTATATATACAGTATCTCTCTCTCCTCTCTCTCTCTCTAAAGATCTTTGGAGATGGTGTACCAGCGTGAGGGGATAATGGAGGGGATTCCTCTGTATCGTTACGTGGCTCCGAAGACTCTGTTCGCTAATGGCTCAGACTACGCTCCCAACGAGGGATTCTGTCCCTGCAGACAGTCTGGCCTCCTCAACGTCAGCAGCTGCAGATCCAGTCAGTGCACACACGAGCGCGCGCACACCCGGACGCATGCACATGATTTGTTAGGGCTGCAGGTAGCCTAGCGGTTAGCGTGTTGGTCCATTAACCAAAAGGTCGCTGGTTCGAATACCCGAGCTGCCAAGGTCAAATCTGTCTTTGAGAAAAGCACTAACCTGAATTTATTTCAGGGGTGTATGGCTGTAAAAACCCATTTCCCTGCACCTATTTAATTTTTTTCAAACACACAAGATACAGGCACACCTCATGGGTGACGGTTATTATCTTTTAAATCATGACCCAGATACCTTGTCTGATAAACAGACTAGTGGAGGAGGTATGGCAAACGCACACAGAGGTGCCATGTTGCTGTGTAAACAGATGGAGAAGCACTTTGTGATGAAACATAATGCTGTCTCATGCCTCTATGTTCCTAATCTAGCACCCCATAGAACATGCATCAATGTAACATATACACTTGGGGCTGAATTGTAGCTTGAGAAATGCCCACATACTGTATAACCATTTTTTGTATAAATTATGCATTGACGCAGAGGTGAGATTTGAACAAAAGTTCAAATTCAGGAATCAACCGCTTGTCTCCCAAATACTTCTTACATAGGATATTAATAGTATTAATATTGTTTTCTAGACTCCCCAGTGTTTATCTCCCATCCGCACTTCTACAATGCTGACCCTGTCCTGCTGGACTACGTACAGGGACTTCAGCCTACTGAGGACCAACATGGACTCTTCATAGACATCCACCCTGTGAGTAATATTTGTGTATGTTTATTTGTGTGAGTACCAGTCAAAAGTTAGGCCACACTCATTCCAGGGTTTTTCTTTATTTTATTATTTTCTATGTTGTGGACTAATAGTGAAGACATCAAAACTATGAAATAATTACTTGGAAGCATGTAGGAACCAAAAAAAGTGTTAAACAAATCTATATATATTTGAGGATCTTCAAAGTAGCCACTTTGCCTTGATGACAGCTTTGCACGCTATTGGCATTCTCACAACCAGCTTCATGAGGTAGTCACCTAGAATGCATTTAAATTAACAGGTGTGCCTAGTATTGTACATTTCTTTACTTCTTGATATGTTTGAGCCAATCAGTTGTGTTGTGACGTGACAAGTTGGGGTGGTATACAGAAGGATAGCCCTATTTGGTAAAATACCAAGTCCATATTATGGCACGAACAGCTGAAATAAGCAAAGAGAAATTACAGTCCATTACTTTAAGACATGAAGGTCAGTCAATCCGGAAAGCTTCAAGTGCAGTCGCAAAAACTATCAAGCGCTATGATGAGGAAAGGAAGACAGGAAAGGAAGACTCAGAGTTACCTCTGCTGCAGAGGATAAGTTCATTAGTTACCAGTCCCTGAAATTGCAGCCCAAATAAATGCTTCAGAGTTCAAGTAAAAGACACAACTCAACATCAACTGTTTAGAGGAGACTGTGAATTGGACCTTCATGGTCGAATTGCTGCAAAGAAAATGCTACTAAAGGACACCAATAAGAAGACTTGCTTGGGCAAAGAAACGCGCAATGGACATTAGACCGTTGGAATTCTGTCTTTTGGTCTGAGATTAGAGTTTTTGTTCCAACCCCCATATCTTAGAGACGTAGAGTTGGTGAACTGATCATCTCTGCATGTGTATTACCCATCGTGAACCATGGAGGATTAGGTGTGGGAGTGCTTAGCTGGTGACACTGGTTTATTTAGAATTCAAGGCACACTTAACCAGCATGGCTACCACAGCATTCTGCAGAGATATGCCATCCCATCTGGTTTGCGCTTAGTGGGAATATAATTTGTTTTTCAATAGGACAACGACCCAACACACCTCCAGGCTCTGTAAGGGCTATTTGACCAAGGAGCTTCATGGAGTGCTGCATCAGATGACCTGGCCTCCCGACCTCAACCCAATTGAGATGGTTTGGGATGAGTTGGACCGCAGAGTGAAGGAAAAGCAGCCAACAAGTGCTCAGTATATGTGGGAACTCCTTCAAGACTATTGGAAAAGCATTCCAGGAGAAGCTGGTTGAGAGAATGCCAAGAGTGTGCAAAACTGTCAAGGCAAAGAGTAGCCACTTTGAAGAATCTCAAATATAAAATATTTTGATTTGTTTAACACATGATTCGATGTGTTCATAGTTGATGTCTTCACTACTACAATGTAGAAAATAGTACAATTAAAAAGCCCTTGAAAGAGTTGGTGTCCAAGCTTTCGACTGGTACTGTGTGTGTATATATAGTGAATTTGGAAATTATTCAGACCCCTTGACTTTTTCCACGTTTTGTTACGTTGCAGCCTCTTTCAAAAATGTATCAAATGTTCCCCTCAATCTACACACAATACCACATAATAACAAAGAAATTTAAAAAAACAACAACCTGGAATGAACACATTTACATAAGTATTCAGACCCTTTACTCTGTACTTTGATGGACCTTTGGGAGCGACAACAGCCATGAGTCTTCTTGGGTATGACCCTGCATGCTTAGCACAACTGTATTTTGGGGGTTTCTCAGATTTCTCTGCAGATCCTGTCTAGCTCTGTCAGGTTGGATGGGGAGCATCACTGCACAGCTATTTTCAGGTGTCTTCAGTGATTCTCTGGCTGGGCCACTATTCAGATACTTGTCCCCATAGCCACTCCTGTGTTGGCTGTGTGCTTCGGGTTGTTGTCCTGTTTGAAGGTGAACCTTCACCCCAGTCTGATGTCCTGAGTGCCCTGGAGCAGGTTTTCATCAAGGATCTCTGTACTTTGTTCATTCATCTTTCCCTTGATCCTGACTAGTCTCTCAGTCCTTGCTGCTGAAAAACATCCCCACAGCATGATGCTGCCACCACCATGTCTCACCATAGGGATGGTACCATGTTTCCTCCAGATGTGACGCTTGCATTGTTTTTCATGGTCTGGGTCCTTTAGGTCCATTTTCTCAAACTCCAAGCAGGTTATCATGTGCCTTTTTTACTGAGGAGTGGCTTCCGTCTGGCCACTCTACCATGAAGGCCTGATTGGTGGAGTGCTGCAGAGATGGTTGTCCTTCTGGAAGGTTCTCTCATCTCCACAGAGAAGCTCTGTTGCTGACCAAGGCCCTTCTCCCCCTGAATGCTCAGTTTGACCGGTCGGCCAGCTCTAGGAAGAGTCTTGGTGTTTCCAAACTTCCAATTAAGTTTTACATTTAAAAAAAAAAAAGATTTAATTAGGCAAGTCCGTTAAGAACAAATTATTGTTTACAATGATGGCCTACCTCGGCCAAACCCTAACCTGGACGACCCTGGGAAAATTGTGTGGTACTCCCAATACTCTGTATCACTGTTTATGATACAGCCTGGAATTTAACGGTCTGTACTGACGCCTCTAACACTGAGATGCAGTACCTTAGTCCGCTGCACCTCTTGGGAGCCCATGATGGAGGCCACTGTGTTCTTGGGGACCTTCAATGCTGCATAAAAAAAAAATTCTCCCACAATCCTGACTTGGAGCTCTACGGACAGTTCCTTTGACCTCATGGCTTGGTTTTTGCTCTGACATGCACTGTCAACTGTCGGACCTTATATAGACAGGTGTGTGCCTTTCCAAATCATGACCAATCAATTCACCGCAGGTGAACTCTAATCAAGTAGAAACATCTCAAGGATGATCAGTGGAAACAGGATGCACCTGAGCTCAATTTGAGTCTCATAGCAAAGGATTTGAATAAGGTATTTGTTTTCTATAAACCTATTTTCGCTTTGTCACTGTGTGGGGTAATGTGTGTAGATTGAGCTTTTTTTTCTTTAATCCATTTTAGAACAATGCTGTAACCTAACAAAGTGGAAAAAGTCAAGTGGTCTGAATACTTTCTGACTGCACTGTACATCTCTATAATGGGGCACAAATGTTTCAGGCTGCCTGGAAGCGCCCTGCCTGTCAGGCATAAGTAGCCTTGTTGATTGACATTTTTATTTGACCTTTTTGACACGAAGTGGCAACTGTAGCAAAGAAACTATCCGTTTTGAAACCTGTGTGAAAATTTGAGCACATCTGTTAACTCCAGTCATTAATACGGTAAAGGTCTGTCGATGCTTCCAAAACTTTGTTTTTTCATCTTATCATTAGAAGTAGTGTCATGGTCAAAAACATACCTATGAACCATGAACTATGGTATGTACAGAACATACATTTACCCAGTATCTCGGTTTGCCCAGTATGTCATTATCTATATTTATCTGGTAGAAACTGGTATTGCCTACAACTCCAACTTTATATCACCCAGAGAGGCAGTAAAAGTGATGCCACTTCGTCCTTAACACAATTTCGATAACACATCTAATCTGACAGCTGTAGGGCTGTATGGCATGTCAAGCATGCATACATACTGTCCTAGTGGCGATCACCTAACCCATAAAATCAGAGAGCGCTTGGCCTTAACAGTTTCTTACAATTATCTGTCCCCTGGACTGGGGGAAATTGGTCTTAGACGTTAATTTTCAGAGACATTCACATGAAGACTCAGTCCTGAGTCAGGAAGACGTTTGTATCCACTCTCACTGTTTGCTGCAAACCATAGAGATGATCTTGTTCAGCTGTAATCACAGAAAGCTTGTTTTAAAAGACACTTGTGGGAGATGCTAACACACAGGGGTAGACTAGATTCAGCCGCTGGCTGTTTTTATTGGAGGGAGAGGATGATCAGGAGGCCGGAACATAATTATTTGTACACTGTAAATTGACCACAACTAAGCCCCTAAAGAGTTTTGTATTTGAAAATACAATCAGTTCATACCTTAATTTATATTGAGACGCCCCCATGTAGGTCTTTTTTTAATTTGTGGGAGTAATTGGAAAATATTTTCTAAATTAAACATTTTTAGTCCAATTCCTTTTACCAAGTCTGTTGCTCACCCCTGAGCTAATGGATGTGAGAGCGGATATCTTTAAAAAAAGATTAAATTTTCCAGCTCCTGTGCCAAGTTGTCTGTACTGTATGTGAACTCTGACCTGTACAGTCAGAGGAGGAGTTGGAATTGGTTTGAAGCTAATAAGACCTTGCTGTAAAACTTTAACAACATGAGTTGGTCTGTCGGACTGTAAGGGTGAAAACCGTTAGTGACCAGGGTAGCTGGGGTCCTGAGAGGGCTTTGCTGTGGCAGCGGTGTGTAAATGTCATATCTAGATGGCAGCTCTGTCCTCCTTTGCAGTCTTCACTAGGCTTTGTATTGTGGTCACACACAGGTTTTGGTGATTTAACGAAGTGTCTGACTGTACCAAACTCCCTCCGATATTAGCAGCCAAAAGTCTAGTCCATGTACTCTGGGCACCCAGAACCAAAACATGCATGTTGATGGTAGTCTTTCGAGTCTTCACCTCCCATCTCCTTGCTTCATTCTCAGCCATATTAGAGAAGGTCTAAGTCCCCTCTTTCAGACTACCTTCTCCAATGTGTTTTAAGGAGCTAAGGAGAGAGGATGTGTGGAATTGCAGAAAGATTAAGTGACAAACAGCCTATGCCATTGTGACCTATAGTGTTAAGCTAATTATAATTGCAGTATTGATTATTATTTTGATATGGGTATGAATGTTATGATACTGGTGGTATGGTACCACTAAAACGGATTAAGTAAGCTAAGATGTGAGGGTATTGGTGTGACTGGTGCGTTTGGCTGTCCTGTACGGTTTGTCAATACCATATAACAATATTGGTACAATTTTATGTGGCTACAGGTGATGCGATGTGGCTACAGATAAGGCCATGTGTGCCTGAGCTGCTAGTATTTTGACCCTTTATTTGACCCAATAGATGTGGAGCAATGGTATATAGTGGGATAAGATTAGCTTATTGCGGTCTAAGAACCACACTTGTTTTAGGTAACGCTCTCACCCACACCCATTCTAAAGGCATGGTAGACACACAGATTGCTATAAGCCTTTCCCAGAAATGGGTTAATTGACCAGTCTTGGTGTAGCAGTAAGGGGGAACAACCAGAGCAGGGCTTGTACCAGTGACGTTTTGGATCTAGGGCTGTTAAGTTAATCTCAACACCACACCAGCAGCCATGAGTCATTACTGCAGTAAAATTCTATATGACTTGAGTCATCTCCTTTTACGCACTCCGGACATGCCTTAGTAGTAGCCTACCCAACCTGCTAACAATCATCAGGTTGCTAATGGCCTGGTACTCCGGGCTCTATTTAAACAATATGGCACGAGGGGGTGTGATATATGGCCAATATACCATGGCTAAGGGCTGTTCTTATGCACAACGCAGCACAGAGAGCCTGAATACAGCCCTTAGCTGTTGTATATTGGTCATATACCACAAACCCCTGAGGTGCCTTATTGCTATTATAAACTGGTTACCAACGTAATCAGAACAGTAAAAATAAATGTCCCATCAAACACTTATCGAAACTGTGTTTTTTTAAACTCACCTCACTGTGATTGATCCATTTGATGAAAGAAGTTCAACGATAGGTTGAAACTGAGTGGACATGGTCGTTGCGGATGTTGTGTCAAAGTTTAACACAACAAAATGGACAGTGCTTTCTAAGGTGATTAATTCAAAACACCCATATGCATATTTAATGCTTGTACATAAGCATAGGCTTATGAGTCCAAGCCCGATTTATTAAAACATTTGAATGATTGTGCCATTATACAATACAAAGCCAACCACATTATACACATGGCAGAAAAACATAAATCAGTATTTTTGTAATATTTTTGGTACATAATTGGTCTAACCGAAGTTAAACAAATTCGGGTTTAGCCTATGAGTGAATTTGTTTTAGATTTTGAATAGCCTAATAATAGGGCTTTTTTTCCATAAATAGGACTGACACATTAACTTCAGCTATAGAATATCTCACTCCTGTTTCCTTCTACACTCCTTAATGCCTTTCTCCACTGTGCAGAGAGGGGCTGTCAACAGTTTAATTAAATATGTTTGTTGTGAAAACATGTTACTATTGGTGTTCCTGAACAAATTTAACTTAGTTTCCCAAATGAAGTACTGGGTAGTTTGGGTGGAATATCACCTGTGGCACAGCGACATTACCAGAGTAGCCTACCCAACGTGAGGGTAGTTTGGGTGGAATATCACCTGTGGCACAGCGACATTACCAGAGTAGCCTACCCAACGTGAGGGTAGTTTGGGTGGAATATCACCTGTGGCACAGCGACATTACCAGAGTAGCCTACCCAACGTGAGGGTAGTTTGGGTGGAATATCACCTGTGGCACAGCGACATTACCAGAGTAGCCTACCCAACGTGAGGGTAGTTTGGGTGGAATATCACCTGTGGCACAGCGACATTACCAGAGTAGCCTACCCAACGTGAGGGTAGTTTGGGTGGAATATCACCTGTGGCACAGTGACATTACCAGAGTAGCCTACCAAACATGAGTGGAAAACGGGAGCGTGGCCTCCAGTCGCTATTCCAGTGCACACGGATGTCTTTTTTGTCTTGCCCATTTGATAATGGCCATTTGAAATCCGAACTAAAGATTAGATTAAGTTGAGGGTAGTCTGATGGGTGAAAATACGATCACTTGTTGAGAGCAGTGTGTGCAGCCTGTGGAAAGGAACTGAGCACAAACTTTCTCAAATCATCAATAGCCTATAGTGCTTCATGCTGCCCATTATGCCTTTTTGATTTCTAAGGCATTTGAAGTTTTGTATAATTTTCAACTAAAGTTGTCAAAATGCAATCTAGCGTGTGACCCTTTTTAACATGGGCACTTAATGTGGGGAATGGGAAATCTTTATATTATTCAGCTAAGTTCAATTTTATATTCTTCTTACTATAAAATAATGGCATGGGACTTAAGCATATCTTGTCTGCTAAATGAACAAGCCTATGGCATGGCTCATAGCCTACTGTATTTGGCTAACTCCTATTCAGTTCCTCTGAAATACATTTTATTCATATCACTTTCTTTAGACCTGCTTAATAAAAAGCATGATCTTGTGCACATCCAGTAGAGGTGTAGAGGTGCTGACTTAAGGTGAGTAAGCGATAAAAACAAAGTTGCAAATGAACTCCCAGTAATTTCTTGGGTAGCCAATAAATGACTGATTTAATATATATGGAGTGTGCCACTCTCTTTAGACCTGGAGTTTATTGTAATGGTGTATTTAAAATGTATTAATTTTTTAACCTTTTATTTAACTAGGCAAGTCAGTTGAGAACAAATTCTTATTTTCAATGACTGCCTAGGAACAGTTGGCTAACTGCCTGTTCAGGGGCAGAATGACAGATTTGTGCCTTGTCAGCTCTGGGATTTGAACTTGCAACCTTTCGGTTACTAGTCCAACGCTCTAACCACTAGGCTACCCTGCCACCCCGTATATTTAAACGATTTTAGACTTTTTTTTTTAAATGGAGATGTTCCATAGGTGTGCATCAGAGGCATTTATGATGCTTGTATGAGTGAAGCATGGTGATGCTAAACATGTGTATGTTCATTTAACGGTCAATTACCGTGAGACCAGCATAACAATGGTTATTGTTTGCATAACAATAACCAGCTGGTAAAATGTCATGACTGCCACAGCCCTATCCAGAGAGAGTGCAGTGGTGCACAATCTGTGCCATTAACTCTGTCCTCTTGGTATCTTTAATAGAGGATGTGGAAGTTTACTTTCACACAGGTAGGCTTCTTTAGTCAATGAAGTGAAGACATGACTTTCATAACTGCTGCTGTAACAATTGGCAGGCAGTGGTATCAGACTGGGACAGTTGAGCCCTGCAGAGATCAAGGAGGGAGAGCGGAGGAAGGATCCCCGACGTGGGATTAACCATCTGGGGTTAGGTCCCAGCATGAGTCCTTGCGGTCCCAAAGGTCCATCCAGCTCTCCTAGAACTGTTTCCTAGCCAGAACTGTCTGAACAGAACCAGATCAGAATAGTAGAACTCTATCCTCAAATGAGCCAAGTGTTTCTCTCTCTGTCTAGGAACGGTTGTGTTAGTGTGTTTGTGGAATACGCGTGTGTGCAGGGGGAAGGATGTATGACTGAGTGAGTGCATGGCACTCACACTACCCCACATACTGTACAGTACCTAACCAGCTCTGGGTCTGGTCTTGTTTGCATCTGGCTGTTTTCTCAACAGTCCTGTGGACAAACAGAGCTGGGGTTTTTACTGAATGAAGATGGGCCTGAAGAACAGCGTTGGAACTGTTAGAATGAAGTAATCTACCATATTTGCATGTAACTTCAAGGAGTAGACACAGATTAAGCCTATTTCTGGATTTTTAAAAAATGGAAAGGATATTTTAAGCATGCTGTTTAGTCCAGGACTAGGTTCAATCTGTCTGGCAAACTGTCCCCAACAGCCTCTACGCAGAGTCATGAGCTTGCAAGCCCCCCCCCCTAATTTTGTTTCTCGCTAACGGAATTTGAAACGTTAAGATAATATTGACAACTTGTATGAACGGAGTTGCTGATCTGTCAGGTATTGATGTTTCAGATGGGGTGAAAAACAACTCTCATGGCTTGTGACAGTATGCACTGTCTGCTTGGGCAGCTAATACTTTCACCTCAAGTGAAGTCCCTAACGATCTGCGATGATACTGATGTGCCTCTTAATAACAATGGTTGTTTCTCAAACCTTTGTGTTGGGATGCACATGAATCATTTCAAATGCACTTCACACAATAAATCAACACCAGCTAGTGTTTCTAGCTAGGACCCCATCTTTAGCTGCCTTTGAAGCTAAGCAGGGTTGGTCTTTGTCAGTCCCTGCATAGTAGGATAGATGTTGCTGGAAATGGTGTTGTAGGGTCAGTAGGAGGCACTCTGTTCTCTGGTTTAAAAATAAATGTTAATATCCAAATGCCCCAGGACAGTGATTGGGGACATTGCCCTGTGTAGGGTGCCATCTTTCGGCTGGGACGTTAAACTGGTGTCCTGACTCTGGTCACTAAAGATCCCATGTTACTTATCATAAGAGTAGGGGTGTTAACCCCGGTGTCCTGACTAAATTCCCAATCTGGCCCTCATGCAATCATGGCCACCTAATCATCCCCAGCTTCCAATTGGATCATTCATCCCCTGTAACTATTCTCCAGGTCATTGCTGTAAAATGACATTGTGTTCTCAGTTAACTAACTTGGTAAATTAAGGGATAAATAAGCAGGTTCCCTCACTATTTTGGAATTCCTTCCTTTAGAAGCATATAACCAGCTGTCTGTCTGACTGCGTCTCTATCCTGTATCTGTTTTTGTGTTCTGCTTACACACAAACTTCTAACTTAAGTACTGTAGATTGTGGGGAAATATTTACTGCGTGAAGAGCAATGCAACACTAACATTTCCACAGGGGGGAAGAGACTCACTCTGTATGCAGGCCTATACAGTATGTTTATTCCTCCGTTTGAAACTAGGGAACTCCACACACATTGCTGTAAGACTGGGGACAAAGCGTTTTTGTCAGGCAAATGTTTTCATTGTTTCTCAGTATATTTTATAACTACTAAGCCCGCTAACAGACAAGTCCTAGTTGATTGTGTGTGGGACCGATGCTCAGATTGTTCAGAGGGTATTTTTGAGCTGTGTGTGTAAGTCCCTTGAGTATTAATTTAGCTAGGTGTGATCCTGTTTTTGACAAAGTACAGACTTTAAGCAACTTGGCTTGGAAAGCAAAACGATTGTCAAGTAGATTTACAGTTGTTTTGTGCCACAAACTGTGTTTGGACACCCAAGGGAGTGGAATGAAATTACCCTGAGAAGAGAAACGAGTAAGACTAGATGTTTGGTTCGAGCTCTCGCACTAAGCTTAACGACTGGTTCTTCAACTGAGGCCAAAGAGCCCTTGTTCAAATGTTTAATCTATTTCAATTAGTCTCAGTATTTAGTGCACTCAGTACAGACCACCTGTTTGTCATTAGATGTCTAGGGAACATATTTCATGCTCTTCCGCCAACAACCCAACATTGTTTTCTTGCTTGCTGTGGCAAGTATTTTCCCCATTTGACTTATTAAAGCTGTAAATATGCAGTTTATTAATTTCTCTCTCTGCAGGAGACTGGTGTACCTCTGAATGTGTCTATCCGTCTGCAGCTCAACTTGTACATGAAGAAAGTGTCTGGGATCACGTAAGGATAACCCCTACCCAGGGCCTCTAACTTTTGCCACTGGCAGGTAGATGAGAATCTACCAGCCTCTAAGATTATTTTATTTTTTAAGATTGTAGTTGCCCTTTAATTTTTAATTGCGCACCTTGCAAAGGACTGTTGATTGGGAAGGGGGATACCTAGTCAGTTGCACAACTGAATGCATTCAACTGAAATGTGTCTTCCAGAGCGGTGCAGGGGGCCTTAATCCATGTCCAGGGAGGGGGGCCTTAATCCATGTCCAGGAGGGGGGCCTTAATCCATGTCCAGGGAGGGGGCCTTAATCCATGTCCAGGGAGGGGGCCTTAATCCATGTCCAGGGGGGGGCCTTAATCCATGTCCAGGGAGGGGGGCCTTAATCCATGTCCAGGGAGGGGGCCTTAATCCATGTCCAGGGAGGGGGCCTTAATCCATGTCCAGGGAGGGGGCCTTAATCCATGTCCAGGGAGGGGGCCTTAATCCATGTCCAGGGAGGGGGGCCTTAATCCATGTCCAGGGAGGGGGCCTTAATCCATGTCCAGGGAGGGGGGCCTTAATCCATGTCCAGGGAGGGGGGCCTTAATCCATGTCCAGGGAGGGGGCCTTAATCCATGTCCAGGGAGGGGGGCCTTAATCCATGTCCAGGGAGGGGGCCTTAATCCGTGTCCAGGGAGGGGGGCCTTAATCCGTGTCCAGGGAGGGGGGCCTTAATCCGTGTCCAGGGAGGGGGCCTTAATCCGTGTCCAGGGAGGGGGCCTTAATCCGTGTCCAGGGAGGGGGCCTTAATCCGTGTCCAGGGAGGGGGCCTTAATCCGTGTCCAGGGAGGGGGGCCTTAATCCGTGTCCAGGGAGGGGGGCCTTAATCCGTGTCCAGGGAGGGGGGGCCTTAATCCGTGTCCAGGGGAGGGGGCCTTAATCCGTGTCCAGGGAGGGGGGCCTTAATCCGTGTCCAGGGAGGGGGCCTTAATCCGTGTCCAGGGAGGGGGGCCTTAATCCGTGTCCAGGGAGGGGGGCCTTAATCCGTGTCCAGGGAGGGGGCCTTAATCCGTGTCCAGGGAGGGGGCCTTAATCCGTGTCCAGGGAGGGGGCCTTAATCCGTGTCCAGGGAGGGGGCCTTAATCCGTGTCCAGGGAGGGGGCCTTAATCCGTGTCCAGGGAGGGGGGCCTTAATCCGTGTCCAGGGAGGGGGGCCTTAATCCGTGTCCAGGGGGGGGGGCCTTAATCCGTGTCCCGGGAGGGGGGGCCTTAATCCGTGTCCCGGGAGGGGGGCCTTAATCCGTGTCCCGGGAGGGGGGCCTTAATCCGTGGGGGGGCCTTAATCCGTGTCCGGGAGGGGGGCCTTAATCCGTGTCCGGGAGGGGGGCCTTAATCCGTGTCCGGGGGGGGGGGGCCTTAATCCGTGTCCGGGGGGGAGCCTTAATCCGTGTCCGGGGGGGGGGGCTTAATCCGTGTCCGGGGTGCTCGGGAGCAGTTGCTGGGGTGTTAACGCTTTTGTTCAAGGGCAGAACGGCAGATTTTTCCACCTTGCCCACTCGGGATTCGAACCAACGCCCTTTCAGTTACTGGGCCAATGCCCTTAACCGCTAGGCTCCCTGCCACCCTAGTATGCTAGGCGCCATGCGATCGCAGAGTTTGCAAAACAAATGCCCAGCCAATTGATACATTATTAATTCAGAAGGTTTTAGAAATGACTGTTTCGGCATCGCTAACTGGTTAGAGACACTTAACCAGGTAGTAACGTTAAACAGGCGTTCTCATGCCGTAAGGTCTTCAGAAAGTTGTAAGAAATTGCCTACAAATCACTGATGCATTCTTTACTATTCTTTACATGTGAGCTTTGGATTGCCCAAGTGCACTGTGACAACTGCTAGACATTCTGCCTGCCAATGCTAAAATCTACCTGCATTTGGTCGGGTGGAGGGTGTTCATTTTAGGACCTGCCCCTCAACCTCACTGATCTATAACCCCTATCTGACGCCCAACCCATCACTCCACAGTTCAACATGTACATGTCATATAAGGACATTCCCTGACCTTTAACCCCAAAGGCCATAAAGCTGGAGGGTCCCGTTCAATCTGGTAGTTTCTGATGGGAGAACTGTCTTCCTCTGCTGTGACCGTTGCATGCATTTGTGTGTATAACTGTGACGGTTTGTGTTCGTCTGGAGCAGGGAAACGGGGAAGATCTCAGAGGTGATGATGCCCATGATGTGGTTTGAGGAGGTGACTGATGAGACACTTACTGGGTTCTTACCCCCTAACCTGCTGTATGCCCCATACAATCTCTCCTCCCATAACACTCTCCACCATCAACACTTTCCACCTCTAACCTCCGGGCTCCGACATTGCTAGTCCTAATGTTTCTGTATTACTTAATTCCATTATTTGACTTTTAGATTTGTGTGAATTGTTACATACTACTGCACTAGGAACACAAGCTTTTTGCTACACTCTCCGCCCCAACCTGCTGTATACCCCATACCCATCTCTCCACCATAACATTCTATATTCCTCACCCATAACCCTAGCATATATACGTACCCCCAACTCTTTCTACATCCCATAAATCTGTCCACTCATGGTATTTTCTCTCCCCCTGTGGTAGAATGGATATATCGACGGTGAAATCCTGACGACGTTCCACACTAACCTGGTGCTATTGCCAATGGTGATGGTGTACATGCAGTACTGTTTCATAGTTCTGGGCCTGGCCACCATACTGGGGGTTGTACTACTAAACTACAGGAACAAGGTAAGGCCTCTACACTGCATGTGCATGGAAGGATGGATGGGAGTGTTAGTTCACAAACTGGATGTGGTACAAGTGGTTGTGAGAGAGGAGAGAAATAACATGCTCATTCTTTGGTTTGCATGGAATGCGTACTAACCAATGTGACCCTCTGACAATCCTGAGCAGCTCTCCACTACCCATCAGAGAACAGACTCTTCCCACAGCAAACCAACACACTGGTGCTCCCCCCTCTCCACCAGTAGGGGTGCACATCACAGCAAACAGAGTTCATATGAAGTTTGTAGTTCACGGACGGAGTAGCTCAGTAGATTTGTGTTCAGTGATCTATACTGTACAGTGCAGAGGTGCCACTTTGGGACAAAGTCACAACCCCACTGCCTGTCTCTCATTAAAATAATCAGAGATTTCCCCTAATATAGCTGACACTAGATTAGCCAGTTAATTTGATAAACACGTGGGCATAACTCTTAATGTTCCACTTTATTCAATGAGGTATGATGCCCATTTCAAGTTTATTTTCCTTTTGGAAATGTGGTTCTTGTTTTGGAGAATTTAGGCAAAAATGAGTTGTGTACACACTCACTGAACTAGTGAGATCACGTCATGTGGTTTGTATGCGGCCTTACAGTAGCTGAGCACACTTCTACTGGCTGGGCTAGCTGTGTAGACTTTAGATGCATCACACCTGTGTACGGACAGTGTAGATGCTGAAACAATGTTCCCTAAGGACAGTGGACTGTACTGATAAGTTTGTGACAAGCACATCCCGAGACATTTTAGGTCAGAGCGTTATGACTGTTGTGAATGTTGCAGGGAATCAGTTGGCCTGTTTGTTTGTTTTCCTACAGGCGTCGTTGAAAGAATATCAGCCTACAGTGATCCAGAACCATGGGGTTGGTCCACATGTTAAACTGTTCCCAATCACTCCTGAAAACATGCCTCTATCATATCAATCAGAAGAATGTGATGGCAATATGAATATAAAATAATAAAATCATGATTTACCCTGACAGATTCTGATCTGCCTTGATTTGATTATAACAGTCCATTAGGAAGGGTGGTCAATTCTGGTCCTGGGGGACTGATGTGCAGGCTTCTGTTACAACCCAGCTCTAAAACGCATGTTAAACTATAGGGGTTATGATCTTTAATCTGGACCAGAATGATTTATAGTCTCTAGATCTTTAGTCTAGTTCTATTGGTCAGATTGAAGAATGACTGTAGTATTAGCCGGACCAACTGTGTGGAAGCTGGTTTGGAGTAAAAGCCTGCACACACTGGCCTTCTGGGACCAGAGTTCTCCTGATCAGTAAGAGAAAGATGTCTATAGATCACGTTAGCCTGTTTGTTACTGTATGAAGCTGATCAATCAGGTCGATCAGAGGGACAATCCAAATGTTACGATTGATTGGTCAAGATTGTCTGTATGAGGTGTCATTAACCAATTGCATTAACCCTGGATGTCTTGCATGCCACGCCCTCAGTCATCTGTTTTCAAACTGCATGAACACTCATAAAAATGCACACACACTGCATTGACGAAACCACACACTGCATGAACACACACACTGACTCAACACAAATGACCAAATGGCTAAGAAACTAAATACTGGGCCATGTTCAGTACAAAAACAATGTGGAATGTTGCAGATAGAAAAGCCATGACTAGAGCTGAATGGATTACGTATTCTATATACCAGTGAGGTATGTATATTCTACATTGTACATTTCTATCTGAATGTTGGCCAACGTTTTCCTGCTGAACATGGCCCTGAGCTTTTTGTCTGTCACGTTATCGACCACCTGACAACAAATAAGGTTGCTCAGTAGCTGCTCTGATTGGCTGATTTGGTGAAGGGCTGGTTATCTTTTAGGCATCTGTTAAAGACACCGTAAACAGCGCAGATGCCCTCAAACAACAGACGAACAAATGTATCGTGAATGACACAGGTGGGTTTCAGGCACACACACACACAGCCACTTATGTCCAAGGTGTACACATACTCAGCCTCTTATGTCCTAAGTTTAAGTCACACTCACCTATATTCTTTTACCAACATTTCTATCATTTTAAAACACCATTTTCTCATCCACTGCTCTTGTGCCATGTTTCATAAGACCAAGTTATCTCTGCCTGTGGTTTGAGTGTGGGTTTTGGAAATGTCAAGTTGAAAGATCTAAGCATGGTTGAGCAAGAACTCCCAACAGCCCAAAGTTAACACTCAGCAGACTGCTGGATGAACAATGTTTTAGGTGATCTGTTGACAGGATGTTGTGACTTTCAAGTGACCCTTTTTAAGCACTGTCACTGACAGGTGGAATGGACTCTGCATCTGACATGAGACGGTTTTTGTCTGTTTAGTTGCATGTCTGACGAGTAGTGGTGCAACGGATCACAAAACTCACGGATCGGATCACGGTTTTGAGTCACGGATCGGATCATTTTTCGGATTATCAAAAAAAAGGAGATGAATATAACTTTGCTTTCCATTTATGACTTAAAGCAAGGAACTTTTAAATGTTTAAATCAAATATTCAATAGTCAATTGTTAAAGTGCAATATGAGGCATTATACCTTCTTCCTTTGAGCAATAGGGAATGAAGAAATTGCCTGTGTCCACATCAAAAAAAGAAAGCAAAGGAGAGCTGAGCTTAACTTTTAAAATCACTTTTCAAAAAGATGAGGATGTCTACATTGTCTGGGAGAGGGTAGACTTCTTTGCAGTTACTATGTCCCCTGCTGTGGAGAACACCCCTCTCGCTAGGAATTGAAGTGCCAGGTACAGCCAGGTAGCATCTTGCCATCATGGCAATGTGAGGGTATTTACAGTCATTCCTTTCCACTATGTCAGTGGATCACCATCAACTGGAATGCCGCTTGCTGCCTTGTAGGATGCCATCTCCTCTTTGGTGTTGGCAAACGTCGTGCCTGTGTCCTTGCTCGCAAAGGTCTTCCCAGAAAGCTCCTTCATGGTCTAATTATTTTGTGGAGGAGATGCCTCGACGCTCCTGTCGGCTCGGTGGCTTGACCCTGCAGAAAAAATGACTTGATTATTTATTTTCATTTCTTTGAACTATAATTGTGGCAATATGTCCTCCGGTGTAGGGCAGGGTCTAGGTGAGACAGGGACTTGAACCAGTAGATCTATGAAGGTAGTCCTGTACATTAGGGGGGTATCTGGGGTTCAGGTCCTCTTTTTTGATTTATTTCACCTTTATTTAACCAGGTAGGCAAGTTGAGAACAAGTTCTCATTTACAATTGCGACCTGGCCAAGATAAAGCAAAGCAGTTCGACACAAACAACAACACAGAGTTACACATGGAGTAAAACAGTCAAATACAGTAGAAACAAGTCTATATACGATGTGAGCAAATGAGGTGAGATAAGGGAGGTAAAGGCAAATAAAGGCTATGGTGGCAAAGTAAATACAATATAGCAAGTAAAACACTGGAATGGTAGATTTGCAGTGGAAGAATGTGCAAAGTAGAACACAGTAGGGAAAGAGGTAGTTGTTGGGGCTATGTACAGGTGCAGTAATCTGTGAGTTGCTCTGACAGCTGGTGCTTAAAGCTAGTGAGGGAGATAAGTGTTTCCAGTTTCAGAGATTTTTGGAGTTCGTTCCAGTCATTGGCAGCAGAGAACTGGAAGGAGAGGTGGCCAAGAAATAATTGGTTTTGGGGGTGACCAGAGATATACCTGCTGGAGCGTGTGCTACAGGTGGGTGGTGCTATGGTGACCAGCGAGCTGAGATAAGGGGGGACTTTACCTAGCAGGATCTTGTAGATGACCTGGAGCCAGTGAGTTTGGCGACGAGTATGAAGCGAGGGCCAGCCGACGAGGGCATACAGGTCAGTGGTGGGTAGTATATGGGGCTTTGGTGACAAAACGGATGGTACTGTGATAGACTGCATCCAATTTGTTGAGTAGGGTATTAGAGGCTATTTTGTAAATGATGTTGAGAATTGGTTGAATGGTCAGTTTTACAAGGGAGAGTTTGAGGTCACCTGCTTGAGGTCACTCCTCTGTGGTGTAGTGAGCAGTCAGCCACATAGCTTTCTGTTACCCTGGACGTCCACTCCTCTGTGGTGTAGTGAGCAGTCACAGTCACGTAGCTTTCTGTTACCCTGGACGTCCACTCCTCTGTCGTGTAGTGAGCAGTCAGTCACGTAGCTTTCTGTTACCCTGGAGGTCCAGCAGTCTGTGGTGTAGTGAGCAGTCAGTCACGTAGTTTTCCGTTGCCCTGGAGGTCCAGCCGTCTGTGGTGTAGTGAGCAGTCAGTCACGTAGTTTTCCGTTGCCCTGGAGGTCCAGCCGTCTGTGGTGTAGTGAGCAGTCAGTCACGTAGTTTTCCGTTGCCCTGGAGGTCCAGCCGTCTGTGGTGTAGTGAGCAGTCAGTCACGTAGTTTTCCGTTGCCCTGGAGGTCCAGCCGTCTGTGGTGAGGGCAACAGAGGATGTCTTGGATAATCCTTCGACAATTTTTATATTTTCCTCTTCATAAAGATCTGGCACGATCTTCATACTGAAGTGGGTGCGTGAGGGATTTTCGTAGCGTGGCTCAAGCACTTCCACCATGTTTTAAAACCCTTTGTTTTCCACAACAGAGTATTGCCTCATGTCTGCAGCGATAAACATCCCAATAGATTTGGTGATGGCTTTAGTCTGGTCTGATTCTGCAGCAAAGGGCTGCTTAAATGCCGCGGTGAGAAGTTGTCTCTTGGCTGAGTTGGCTCCTGTCACTGACACAACAGGGTGATGATGCTTTAAATGTATGGCCACGCTCGATGTATTTCCATGATCATACGGCTTTCTTGTGGCTCAATGCCTACACACCGTAATGGTGTTGTCCACCACTTCTTCCGTCATCATATTTGACAGGGAAGCCAAAATGCTCCCGTACATGAGACTTAAATGAAGTGGGAGGCTTTTCCAGTTCTTCAGCTCCTCTGCTAGCCATGGCGGTCACTGCTCTTTTTTCTTTGCATTTTGCAACGCAAGGATCCAGGATTGATTCGTTAGGATTCAACATGCCCGTTTCACGTGAACAGTACACACAACTGCTTTTTAAAATGTTTATAATCAAAACAACCTTCGGCTTCAGAGTAAAACGCAGGACGCACCTCTGTCTTTATCTTTTCACTGCAACTCTGCATCGAGATTTAGGGAATTATGACTTTAAAAAGTAACAGCGGCAGTAGAACTGTATTTCACATTATGATGGTTAAACTTTGCAATTGATCCTCAGTTCACATGCGTGCCGAACTGTGGGGGGTGATCCGTACGGATCACGGATCGACTACGGTCTGTTACACCACTACTGACGAGACATTGGTTTTTTGGCTTTTTGTAGTGAAAAGGCCAAATAAAAGTTCTCTGAACAGATTGACTGAAATGAGAGCATACTTGATCCTAACTATGCTAACAATGTTGTGTTTTTAACATTATTTCTCACATTCTCGATCTCCTCTTTTCCTAACAGATAAGATGTGAGAGGACTGTCATACAGGACACCAACGGGAGTGAACAAACCCCTCTACTACAGCACTGGGTGGACACACACAGATAGCAGTCTAGCCCAGTGCTGCAGGACTCTGTGTTTGAGACTGAAACCCTATAGCCACTGACTGACAATTCTCTCTATCATATATATATATATATATATATATATATATTGCTCAAAAAAATAGAGGGAACACTGAAATAACACATCCTAGATCTGAATGAAATATTCTTATTAAATACTTTTTTCTTTACATGGTTGAATGTGCTGACAACAAAATCAAACAAATGATCAGTGGAAATCAAATTTATCAACCCATGGCGGGCTGGATTTGGAGTCACACTCAAAATTCAAGTGGAAAACCACACTACAGGTTGATCCAACTTTGATGTAATGTCCTTAAAACAACTCAAAATCAGGCTCAGTAGTGTGTGTCACCTCCACGTGCCTGTATGACCTCCCTACAACGCCTGGGCATGCTCCTTATGAGGTGGCGGATGGTCTCCTGAGGGATCTCCTCCCAGACCTGGACTAAAGCATCCGCCAACTCCTGGACAGTCTGTTGGTGGATGGAGCGAGACATGATGTCATTGAAAATAAGAATATGTTCTTAACTGACTTGCCTGGTTAAATAAAGGTAAAAATTTAATTAAATGATGTCCCAGATGTGCTCAATTGGATTCAGGTCTGGGGAACGGGCGGGCCAGTCCATAGCATCAATGCCTTCCTCTTGCAGGAACTGCTGACACACTCCAGCCACATGAGGTCTAGCATTGTCTTGCATTAGGAGGAACCTAGGGCCAACCGCACCAGCATATGGTCTCACAAGGGGTCTGAGGATCTCATCTCGGTACCTAATGGCAGTCAGGCTACCTCTGGCGATCACATGGAGGGCTGTGCGGTCCCCCAAAGAAATGCCACCCCACACCATGACTGACCCACCGCCAAACCGGTCATGCAGGAGGATGTTGCAGGTAGCAGAACGTTCTCCACAGCATCTCCAGACTCTGTCACGTCTGCCATGTGCTCAGTGTGGACCTGCTTTCATCTTGAAGAGCACAGGGTGCCAGTGGTGAATTTGCCAATCTTGGTGTTCTCTGGCAAACGTCCTGCACGGTGTTGGGCTGTAAGCACAACCCCCACCTGTGGACGTCGGGCCCTCGTACCACCCTCATGGAGTCTGTTTCTGACTGTTTGAGCAGACACATGAATATTTGTGGCCTGCTTGAGGTCATTTTGCAGGGCTCTGGCAGTGCTCCTCCTGCTCTTCCTTGCACAAAGGCGGTGGTAGCGGTCCTGCTGCTGGGTTGTTGCCCTCCTACGGCCTCCTCCACGTCTCCTGATGTACTGGCCTGCCTCCGGTTAGCGCCTCCATGTTCTGGACACTACGCTGACAGACACAGCAAACCTTCTTGCCACAGCTCGCATTGATGTGCCATCCTGGATGAGCTGCACTACCTGAGCCACTTGTGTGGGTTTTAGACTCCGTCTCATGCTACCACTAGAGTGAAAGCACCGCCAGCATTCAAAAGTGACCAAAACATCAGCCAGGAAGCATAGGAACTGAGAAGTGGTCTGTGGTCATCACCTGCAGAACCACTCCTTTTATTGGGGGTGTCTTGCTAATTGCCTATAATTTCCACCTGTTGTCTATTCCATTTGCACAACAGCATGTGGAATTTATTGTCAATCAGTGTTGCTTCCTAAGTGGACAGTTTGATTTCACAGAAGTGTGATTGACTTGGAGTTACATTGTGTTGTTTAAGTGTTCCCTTTATTTTTTTTGAGCTGTGTGTGTGTGTGTGTAATATATATATATATATATATCACACTACCGGTCAAAGTTTTGGCTTCACTTAGAAATGTCCTTGTTTTATGAAAGAAAAGCACTTTTTTTCCATTTAAAATAACATCAAATTGATCAGAAATAGTGTAGACATGGTTAATGTTGTAAAGGACTATTCTAGCTGGAAACGGCTGATTGTTCATGGAATATCTACATAAGCGTACATGAGGCCCATTATCAGCAACCACCACTCCTCTGTTCCAATGGCACGTTGTGTTAGCTAATCCAAGTTTATCATTATAAAAGGCTAATTGATCATCAGAGAACCCTTTTTTGCAATGGTTAGCACAGCTGAAAACTTCTGATTTAAAGAAGCAATAAAACTGGCCTGTAGACTAGTTGAGTATTTGGAGCATCAGCATTTGTGGATTCGATTACAGGCTCAAAATGGCCAGAAACAAAGACCTTTCTTCGGAATCTCGTCCGTCTTTTCTTGTTCTGAGAAGTGAAGGCTAATCCATGCGAGAAACTGAAGATGATAATAATATAATAATAATATATGCCATTTAGCAGACGCTTTTATCCAAAACGACTTAGTCATGTGTGCATACATTCTACGTATGGGTGATCCCGGGAATCAAACCCACTACCCTGGCGTTACAAGCGCCATGCTCTACCAACTGAGCTACAGAAGGACCACAACGTACAATGCTGTGTTCGAACCCACTGATGCTGATGCTCCAGATACTCAACTAGTCTAAAGAAGGACAGTTTTATTGCTTCTTTAATCAGAACAGTTTTCAGCTGTGCTAATGTAATTGCAAAAGTGTTGTCTAATGATCAATTAGCCTTTTATAATGATAAACTTGGATTAGCTAACACAATGTGACATTGGAACACAGGAGTGACGGTTGCTGATAATAGGCCTATGTAGATATTCCATAAACAACATTAACATTAACAATGTCTACAATGTATTTCTGATCAATTTGATATTTTAATAGACAAATTTGTCTTTCTAAGTGACCCCAACCTTTTGAACAGGTGTGTGTGTGGGTGAGCCATGAACTCCCTCAGGCCTGGGCTTGGTGTCAGCCTGCCTACACCTCAATTGGTCCGGTTCTCAGCAGGTCCTGCGTCTGCTCCTGTAGAGGCTCTGGACTTAGGTTCTGTTTAGGACTTACGAGTCGAAATGGAAAGGCAGGACCACTCCGGTGTCCCACCCAACCTTCCAATGAGGATCGTCATGGGACATCACTGTATCCAGTTTTTCTTTTGTTGTGAATCGCTCGTCTCTCATGTGTCCTGAAATACTGTAGTAATCCACTGAACAAAAATATAAATGCAACAATTTCAAACAATTTCATGAGTTACAGTTCATATAAGAAATACAGTGCCTTGCGAAAGTATTCGCCCCCCTTGAACTTTGACCTTTTGCCACATTTCAGGCTTCAAACATAGAGAGAGTTTTATATCTTTTTGTGAAGAATCAACAACAAGTGGGACACAATCATGAAGTGGAATGACATTTATTGGATATTTCAAACTTTTTTAACAAATCAAAAACTGAAAAATTGGGCGTGCAAAATTATTCAGCCCCCTTAAGTTAATACTTTGTAGCGCCACCTTTTGCTGCGATTACAGCTGTAAGTCGCTTGGGGTATGTCTCTATCAGTTTTGCACATCGAGAGACTGACATTTTTTCCCATTCCTCCTTGCAAAACAGCTCGAGCTCAGTGAGGTTGGATATGGAGAGCATTTGTGAACAGCAGTTTTCAGTTCTTTCCACAGATTCTCGATTGGATTCAGGTCTGGACTTTGACTTGGCCATTCTAACACCTGGATATGTTTATTTTTGAACCATTCCATTGTAGATTTTGCTTTATGTTTTGGATCATTTTCTTGTTGGAAGACAAATCTCCATCCCAGTCTCAGGTCTTTTGCAGACTCCATCAGGTTTTCTTCCAGAATGGTCCTGTATCTGGCTCCATCCATCTTCCCATCAATTTTAACCATCTTCCCTGTCCCTGCTGAAGAAAAGCAGGCCCAAACCATGATGCTGCCACCACCATGTTTGACAGTGGGGATGGTGTGTTCAGGGTGATGAGCTGTGTTGCTTTTACGCCAAACATGACGTTTTGCATTGTTGCCAAGAAGTTCCATTTTGGTTTCATCTGACCAGAGCACCTTCTTCCACAGGTTTGGTGTGTCTCCCAGGTGGCAAACTTTAAACAACACTTTTTTATGGATATCTTTAAGAAATGTCTTCTTGCCACTCTTCCATAAAGGCCATATTTGTGCAATGTACGACTGATTGTTGTCCTATGGACAGTGTCCCACCTCAGCTGTAGATCTCTGCAGTTCACCCAGAGTGATCATGGGCCTCTTGGCTGCATCTCTGATCAGTCTTCTCCTTGTATGAGCTGAAAGTTTAAAGGGACGGCCAGGTCTTTGTAGATTTGCAGTGGTCTGATACTCCTTCCATTTCAATATTATCGCTTGCACAGTGCTCCCTGGGATGTTTAAAGCTTGGGAAATCTTTTTGTATCCAAATCCGGCTTTAAACTTCTTCACAACAGTATCTCGGACCTGCCTGGTGTGTTCCTTGTTCTTCATGATGCTCTCTGCGCTTTTAACGGACCTCTGAGACTATCACAGTGCAGGTGCATTGATACGGAGACTTGATTATACACAGGTGGATTGTATTTATCATCATTAGTCATTTAGGTCAACATTGGATCATTCAGAGATCCTCACTGAACTTCTGGAGAGTTTGCTGCACTGAAAGTAAAGGGGCTGAATAATTTTGCACGCCCAATTTTTCAGTTTTTGATTTGTTAAAGTTTGAAATATCCAATAAATGTTGTTCCACTTCATGATCGTGTCCCACTTGTTGTTGATTCTTCACAAAAAAAATATAAACTGTATCTTTGTTTGAAGCCTGAAATGTGGCAAAAGGTCGCAAAGTTCAAGGGGGCTGAGTACTTTCGCAAGGCACTGTACATGAATTAGTCCCTAATCTATTAACTTCATATGATGGGAGTACAGACATGCGTCTGTTGGTCACAAATACCCCCCCCCCCCCAAAAAAATATATATTTTAAAGTAGGAGCGTGGGTCAGAAAACCACTCATTATCTGGTGTGACCACCATTTGCCTCGAAGCATGATATCTCCATCACATAGAGTTGATCAGGCTGTTGCTTGTGGAATGCCACTCATGAATGGCTGTGTGAAGTTGCTGGATATTGGCGGGGTATGGAACACGCTGTCGATCCAGAGCATCCCAAACATACTCAGTGGGTGACATGTCTGAGTATGCAGACCATGGAAGAATAGGGACTTTTTCAGCTTCCTGGAGTTGTGTACAGATCCTTGTGACATGGGGCTGTGCATTATGCTAAAACATGAGGTGATGGTGGCAGATGAATGGCACGACAATGGGCCTCAGGGTCTCATCACTGTATCTCTGCATTCAAATTGCCATCAATAAAATACAATTGTATTCGTTGTCTGTAGCTTCTGCCTGCCTATACCATAGCCCCACCCCCACCATGGAGCACTCTGTTCACAACGTTGACGTCAGCAACGCACTCGCCAACACGAAGCTGAACACGCTTTCTGCCTTCTTCCTGGTACAGTCAACTGGGATATTCATATGTGAAGAGCACACTTCTCTAGTGGCCATTGAAGGTGAACTTTTTACTACTGAAGTCTTATGATGCCAAACTGCAGTCAGATCAAGACCCTGGTAAGGATGACGAACATGCAGATGAGCTTCCCTGAGACAATTTCTGACAGTTTGTGCAGACATTTTTCAGTTGTGCAAACCAATGAAGGCTCATAATGTCTGGAACGGAGCTAATGGAATGGCATCAAACACATGGAAACCATGTGTTTAATATATTTGATTCCATTCCACTAATTCCGCTCCAGCCACTACCATGAGCCCATCCTCCCCAATTAAGGTGCCACCAACCTTCTGTGGCTCCAACCTACATTTCATCAGCTGGGTGGCTGGTCTCCGATGATCCCGCAGGTGAAGAAGCCGGGTGTGGAGGTCCTGGACTGACGTGGTTACATGTGGTCTGCGGTTGTAAGGCCGATAGGACATACTGCCAATTTTTCTAAAATGATGTTCGAGTCATCTTATGGTAGAGAAATTAACATTCAATTATCTGTCAAAAGCTCTGGTCGACATACCTAATGTCAGCATGTCAATTGCATGCTCCTTCAACCTGGGACATCTGTGGCGTTGTGTGGCCTTTTATTGTCCCCAGCACAAGGTGCACCTGTTTTAATGATCATGCTGTTTAATCAGCTTTTTGATATGCCACACCTGTCAGGTGGATGGATTATCTTGGCAAAGTATAAATGCTCACTAACAGGGATGTAAATTAATTTGTGCACAAAATTAGAGAAATAATTTTTTTTGTGTGTATGGAACATTTCTGGGATCTATTATTTCAGCTCATGAAACATATTATCAACATTTTACATGTTTATATTTTTGTTAAGTGTAGATATGTATTATTCGGCTTTCCTCTCTTACTTTACTCCTGGTAGCAGTTGCCTACATGCACAGATCTAAGATCGGCAAACCTTAGCCATTACGGGGAGAAATGCAAAACTGACCCTAAATCAGCATCTAGAGGCAACTTCATTCTACAATAGCTCACCAGACAAAATAACCAAAGTCTACTGTTATTTGAGATAACTGAGATGCAATTATATTTTTTCCAGAGTTGTGGTCAATTGTATTTTAATTTCAGTCAATTCAGGAAGTACACTGAAATTCCCATGCTTTTCAATGAGGAAAATGTAGAAATGGAATTTGGTGTACTTTCTGAATTGAAGTGGAATTGACCTAACCCTGTTTTTTTTTGCATGTGGTGAATAACACCTTATTCAGATCAAATTAGGTATGTCTTAGGCACCAATAATGACTGTTGAGGTTACAATTACAATTGAGCCATTTAAATAAGGAACTCTCGCTCTCTCTATATTCCCCCAAAAGATAGGGGATAATGAAGACGACTCATGAAAAAAATCGTCAGGGTTCTTTTCTGTGTAAGTGGGCGTTCCCTCTCTCGCATGGGCATGCTTTTCAACTTGAGCACGTGCAAAAATGGTCTTTCGAGAGAGAGTACGCCCACTTACACAGACCGGAAACTGCCCAATAACAGCTATCTATGGCCTACCTATCCTCTCCCTGGAAATTACTCTGTCTGGGGTTTTACTACACCTTACTTCTGCCTTTTTAATTGGAGATGTTTCCTTTGCCCAATCCGAAATTGACCTCTAACCCCTTGGCACTCCGTGCAGATGTAGATTTGAGAGGATTGGATAGCTGTGATAGCTCCATATTGTTCTCTGGATTTTTACCATACAGAAAAATGCTCCCGGTTATGGGCTAGCCAGCCTCTGTCACAGGCTTTCACTTCTTAATGTGAGTGATGCTGAGGCATCCAATGCTCGGTGCCAGGGGTCCATTTGGAATTGGGCTGTTTCTGTCCTCATCCTCCTTTGAATGATATTGATAATGTGAAATGTGGATTTGCCCCTTCATACTCCTTGTAGACTCCTTTAGTGGTGAAGATGATTAACTCTTTCTTAAATAATAAATCAATGTGCCTGGAATAGGTATACAGTACTTCTACTACTGGTTTGGTCTCCTGTGGTATTTTACATCAGAAGGTGGCCTCTTCTGTTCAGGGAAATGACAAACATCTCTCTGTGTGATGACTTTTTAAAAATGGTTTGGGTTGGAAGTGAAAGACGATATGCAGTGTTCTGTGAAAGATGCAGCAGAGGTACACTGGTACAAGCCTAAAACTGATACGCCCCCAACATTAACACTAATGAATAAACCAATCAGCGTTTACACTCGTCATGAAACATATAGTGATCTTGTTTAATGTTGCTGGCGGGGGGGGGGGGGGGCTTGTCCATGAGTATTCAACCAGGCTTGATATGATTGACATTTCCCCTCTGCCTGTGGTCTGGAAGCTAGAAGCTGTGAGAGAGGTGGCCCTAGCATAGATTCAAATGTGCATCTCCCACAAGGTTCTGAGGCAAATGAATAACAAAACTGTTCAAGTGGTGAGAAAGTGGCTCTGCTTCAACATACAACACGGGATGTCTTCCTGAGCCAAAGAGAGGAGGGTTTAGGTGTCATGACTATTGAGTGGATTTACGCTGCTACCAGACTGACTCACCTGTTGAACATGCTCAACAGTGACCATGTGGCAGTTAACCTGAGCCTCCCTCCTCCTGGACCTACGGAGGACGAAAGTTCCACTGGCCAGTGACACTGAGGACAACTTCCTGGGCTTCAGGAGGAAGGTTCCACTGGCCAGTGACACTGAGGACAACTTCCTGGGCTTCAGGAGGAAGGTTCCACTGGCCAGTGACACAGGACAACTTCCTGGGCTTCAGGAGGAAGGTTCCACTGGCCAGTGACACAGGACAACTTCCTGGGCTTCAAGACGAAGGTTCCACTGGCCAGTGACACTGAGGACAACTTCCTGGGCTTCAGGAGGAAGGTTCCACTGGCCAGTGACACTGAGGACAACTTCCTGGGCTTCAGGAGGAAGGTTCCACTGGCCAGTGACACAGGACAACTTCCTGGGCTTCAGGAGGAAGGTTCCACTGGCCAGTGACACTGAGGACAACTTCCTGGGCTTCAGGAGGAAGGTTCCACTGGCCAGTGACACAGGACAACTTCCTGGGCTTCAGGAGGAAGGTTCCACTGGCCAGTGACACAGGACAACTTCCTGGGCTTCAGGAGGAAGGTTCCACTGGCCAGTGACACAGGACAACTTCCTGGGCTTCAAGACGAAGGTTCCACTGGCCAGTGACACTGAGGACAACTTCCTGGGCTTCAGGAGGAAGGTTCCACTGGCCAGTGACACAGGACAACTTCCTGGGCTTCAGGAGGAAGGTTCCACTGGCCAGTGACACAGGACAACTTCCTGGGCTTCAGGAGGAAGGTTCCACTGGCCAGTGACACTGATGACAACTTCCTGGGCTTCAGGAGGAAGGTTCCACTGGCCAGTGACACAGGACAACTTCCTGGGCTTCAGGAGGAAGGTTCCACTGGCCAGTGACACTGAGGACAACTTCCTGGGCTTCAGGAGGAAGGCCAATGGATAATTGGACAATCATGCTGCGGGCTTTGGAGTCTGGTCAGACTGTCCAGTCCTGTTCAACTGGAGTAGAGTTCAGGTGGACACTGAACTGATATGCAAACTGATCCAGTTGTGGCAGATTGTGGTGTTGTTGTGGAGGCTTCTGTAACCCGTGATTGAACATCTCATCCTACATCCGGGACAACACTTCTTGGTATCAGATGGATGCAGGTACCGCAACTCTGGACTGTGTTGACCACTCTGTCTCCCATTCCATGTACCAGAATGCTGCTGTTGGTGAGGGCATTGTCACCTTTACTGTTAAGGCGAGGCTGCAACAAAATATAATCTATCACTCTGGTACCCTGCAAACAATTACCCACTTTGTATTCTACATGAGTCAAATGTAATGGAGTTCATTGCCCATGTTGTGAATGGCTGCTGTTCAAACAAGGATTTGTACATTTCTAGCAATAACATTTCTAGCACCGCCAGATGGATGTCAACAGACCACCAACTTACTACCCTGAGACAAGGCTGAGTACAGCCCACGAAGATCTCCCCCACTGCAAGACATGGCCTCTTTGTTGGCCGCTTTGTTGACCTGTTGAGTCGTCTCACCAACAGCACACATGCATAAACATTCTTGTGTAAGGGGAAGCTGGTTTGATGTTGTGTTTTCCTGTGTACAAATACACCAGATATATTTGTGGGGAGGTCCGGGGGAGGTGCTGATTGGACGGCTACATGGAGCAGGCCTTTTCTGACATGCTGCTTCAGTACCATCCCCTCGTGGTGCTGAGACAGCCTGGGTGGAGGTACAAGCTGGTGGTGCTGATATTTGGCAGTCTCGGCCACATACACAGGCTTGCAGTGCGTGGCCTCCAGATTGCAGGCCTGACAAAAACTAGGGCAAACCAATTGGCTAGGTACTGCTCTGTTTCAGTTGTTATGGGCAGCCTAGCTGTTTGGAGAAGGTGCTTTCTGTACCCTTGAGTGCCATGCAGACAGGGACCTTTGAAATGTTTGAATCCTTTGTGTGTGTGTGTGTGTGTGTGTGTGCGTGTGCACAGAAATCTTCACTCTGGTAACTGTGAAAGTATTGAGTAACACGTACAAAGACTTTGCAAGAGATAAAGTACAATATAAGCCATGAGGCTTTAGATGTGTTTGTGTGCATGCGAGTGTGTTTGCTTAGTATGTAGGCTACGTGTGTGAAGTGTGTTATTTTATTGATTTCTAACACACAGGAAGAGTTGCATCACAGACACAGTGAGAATCTCAGGGTGATATGGTTGGTGTTATTTCATCTGGATGACTCCAGTGGTCAGCAGAACGACGATGACCATGGCAATGATAACGATCACCGCGATCACTATGCCAACGATCAGCTTGATGTTCTTCCTGCGGTAGGAACGAGCCACCGCTTCACACTTCCTCCCAAAGAGCCTTGACTGTAAACACACACCAGAGATAAAGAGATCGTGGAGAAAAGAGAGAGATGTACAGTAGTCTATGGCATGTGCTGAACTCAGAGCAGCAACTGCTACCAGGTTGGGGTGAGGAGGGTGAGATGGAGGGGATGGAAATCTACTAACCGAGTCCTGGAGGTTTTCTGCTATGGAGGTGATGTGATCCTGTCTCTCTCCTCTGCAACATGTTCTCTGTGTTCTGTTTCAAGTTAAATTTAGTTGTCTTGGCTAATGTGAAAGCCTACACCTTCTCTGGTCCTCCCTCCTCACAGGGTAAAACGCATTCA
This sequence comes from Oncorhynchus gorbuscha, assembly GCF_021184085.1. Taxonomy (NCBI): domain Eukaryota; kingdom Metazoa; phylum Chordata; class Actinopteri; order Salmoniformes; family Salmonidae; genus Oncorhynchus; species Oncorhynchus gorbuscha. The sequence continues at coordinate 65,151,605 of NC_060183.1, read as the reverse complement.
GGGTCGTATAACAGAATACATGTTGAATACCATACACTATTCACACTCACCAGCTCATCTTCCATGACCAAAATGTCCAAACTCCCAGCGATCACCTAGAAAAATTCAAATTTGGTAGGAGTGATAGGATACGCCGTTGTTATAAATTGGTTTGGGATATTTAGTCAACATCTTCCTGATTATTCAGTGTGTGTGTGTGTGTGTGTGTGTGTGTGTGTGTGTGTGTGTGTGTGTGTGTGTGTGTGTGTGTGTGTGTGTGTGTGTGTGTGTGTGTGTGTGTGTGTGTGTGTGTGTGTGTGTGTGTGTCTCTGGGATGTGAAAGAAAGACTAGACAGATTTAGTTTGGTCCACTAGATGGCATCAGAGTGAAACAGATGCTTGTTGTTGAAGAACAGAATCAGTCCTCATTCTCCTCTTCTTCCTCTCAAATGGATGTGACACCGAGGGCAGAGATGGCCTTAAACAAACTGATAATGGTCTGATATCTTCCACTGAGAGAGAGAGAGGTGGAGAGAGAGGGATAGGGAGAAAGGGAGATGGAGAGAGAGGGATAGGGAGAAAGGGAGATGGAGAGAGAGGGATAGGGAGAAAGGGAGATGGAGAGAGAGGGATAGGGAGAAAGGGAGATGGAGAGAGAGGGATAGGGAGAAAGGGAGAGCCTGAGAGGAGACAGAGGGATAGGGAAAAGGGAGATGAGCCAGGAGAGAGAGGGGGGATAGCCTGAAAAGACAGGGAGAAAGGAGATGGAGAGAGACAAAAGGGATAGGGAGAAAGGGAGATGGAGAGAGAGGGATAGGGAGAAAGGGAGATGGAGAGAGAGGGATAGGGAGAAAGGGAGATGGAGAGAGAGGGACTGGGTCTGGAAGAGTATATAACAATGAACAAAAGATGAGCCAGCCTGAGAGGACAGGACAGAAGGGGACAAAAGATGAGCCAGCCTGAGAGGACAGGACAGAAGGGGACAAAAGATGAGCCAGCCTGAGAGGACAGGACAGAAGGGGACAAAAGATGAGCCAGCCTGAGAGGACAGGACAGAAGGGGACAAAAGATGAGCCAGCCTGAGAGGACAGGACAGAAGGGGACAAAAGATGAGCCAGCCTGAAAGGACAAAGATGAGACTGAAAGGACAGGAGGGGACAAAAGATGAGCCAGCCTGAGAGGACAGGACAGAAGGGGACAAAAGATGAGCCAGCCTGAAAGGACAGGACAGAAGGGGACAAAAGATGAGCCAGCCTGAGAGGACAGGACAGAAGGGGACAAAAGATGAGCCAGCCTGAAAGGACAGGACAGAAGGGGACAAAAGATGAGCCAGCCTGAGAGGACAGGACAGAAGGGGACAAAAGAAAGAGGGATGTGGAAAAGAGAGCAAAACTGAATCATTACAGATTCAGATTTAGAAATGTAAAATTAACTTCAGATTGAGCCGACATATGCAGCATTTACCATAAATGCAGTCTCCGTTAACGTGGAAACATTGTCTAAAAGAGAGGAATGAAACAGGACAGCAGTCAGCTAAACAAGCGAGGAAGGAATCTATTAAAGCTGAGAGATCAGAAGAGAGAGAGCGGGAGGGAGAGAAATTATGTGGAAGAAAGAGGGGAGGAGTGAGTCGTCTGGTAGCATTCAGAGCTGCTAAACCTTTGGCTAATCTGAGTGTCTGTCTGTCCCCTCTGTGTGCATGCAGGTGCATGTTTATGTGTGTACTTGCAGGTGTGTCTCTATGCAGGTGTGTCTCTATGCAGGTGTGTGTTATTTGAACTTGCCCGCTTTCTGAACCCTTTCTCCATCCCTTCATCCCTCCCTCCATATCACGCAGCTCTTCCACAGGTACTAGTCCAGAAGTGTGAACATCAGTTCAGAAAACACAGACACTCTCAAAGTGGGTGATACAGTAACTGTCTGAAAAAAACTAGAAAAGAAACTCTTGCGAAGAGATGTTTGTGTTTGCATCACACAGATGCCACAATCCCTGGTTTTCAGGTTATGCTATAAAATGCACTTGTAATTCACTAGCAACGCACATATCAACATGACGCATTGGACAGAGCGACAACAGAACAACTCATTTAGTGGACGTTTTCTCCAATGATCAAGTGTCTCCAGTATGGTGTCAACCAATGACGGACAGTATTTGCTTTAATGTATTCATGTGCGTATGTGTTGCTGTTATATGTGGCACGTTGATATGAGAGCTACACTCAGTGGCCAGTTTATTAGGTACACCCATCTCGTTCCATGTCGGACCCCCCCATTGCCTCCTCCTATTGTATTCTTCATGGGCATAGAAACGTAGCTAATTTGGTATCAAGGGACCAAAAGTGTGCTATTCCCTACACCATTACACCACCACCAGCAGCCTGTAGCTTTGACACCAGGCAGGATGGGGCCATGGACTCAAGCTGTTTGGCCAAATCCTGACTGGATTCGTCTGCAATATTTTTCTACTCTTCAATTGTCTAGTGTTGGTGATGGCGTGCCCTCTGCAGCCACTTCTGGTCGGAGTGGAACCTGGTGTGGTCATCTGCTGCAATAGCCCATCCGTGACAAAGACAGATGAGTTGTGTGTTCCGAGATGCCGTTCTGCAAACCACTGTTGTACTGCGCCGTTATTTGCCTGTTTATGGCCCGCCTGTAAGCTACTGGAATCGACACGCCTGGCACCGACGATCATACCACACTCAAAGTCCCTTATGTCACTCATCTTGTCCATTCTAACGTTTAGTCGAACAGTAACTGAATGCCTCGATGCCTATCTGCCTGCTTTATATAGCAAGCCACAACCACGTGACTCACTGTCTGTAGGAGCGAACCATTGTGAACAGAGTGGTGTACCTAATAAACTGCCAACTGAGTATATTCAGCTATTTGGCAGCTTCCTGTCTCACTTCTCCTCCGACTCTGGATGTCTATAGGAAATGACCTGCAATTTATACACAAGTACGTGTTCACACACTAAAGCAGATGGGTTCACATAGAGTAGCTGTAACCATAACAACCTGGCCTAGCCAAACAGAAGACCCCCACCCGTTCTCAATACCAGCTCTGTCACACTGTCTGGTCGGAACACAGAGGAGCAGTAAAAGGATCTGTCATTATTGAATAATAACACAGGAGTAATGTCATATCTGTAGAAACAACCAACCTGGTCTCCTCTTCATTTACATACCAACTGCCAACACAACATAACAGCTCCGGATCACTATCAGCTCCCAATCACTATCAGCTCCCAATCACTATCAGCTCCCAATCACTATCAGCTCCCAATCACTATCAGCTCCCAATCACTATCAGCTCCCAATCACTATCAGCTCCCAATCACTATCAGCTCCCAATCACTATCAGCTCCCAATCACTATCAGCTCCCAATCACTATCAGCTCCCAATCACTATCAGCTCCCAATCACTATCAGCTCCCAATCACTAACGTAACTCACACGAACGGACACACTCATCATGGCAGAACATGCAGTCACAGATGGTGTACAATCGCCTCATTTCATTTACAATCAATTGAAATTAGACTGTTTGCTTTATCAGGAGTTTTAACTGCCATAAAATCAGTGGGACGGTTTAGAGTGAATAGCAACTGACTGAATTTTGGCAGACCTGAAATGAGATCAGACTGGAGTTGTTGTTCCTGTGGAACAAGTTCTTCCAGACACCTGTTGACGTTCAGAGCTCGTCTCAGAGACCACCTGACAGACAGACAGATGGGCAGACAGACAAGACAGACAGAGACAGACAGACAGATGGGCAGGCAGACAAGACGGACACAGACAGACAGATGGGCACGCAGACAAGACGGACACAGACAGACAGATGGGCAGGCAGACAAGACCAACACAGATAGACAGATGGGCTGGCAGACAAGACAGACACAGACAGACAGAGACTTGAATGGATTTACTAATCAGACGAATCGATGGGCTGTTCACAGCATCTCACCTTACAGACATCCTGTCCTCCTGTGGAATGGATTGTCTGGGATTCACAGACAGTTAAGTTTCCTCATGTTGTTGTCGTCATGTCCCTTCCCCATATACTGCACTACTTTCCAGGTTTTCTGATCAGACTGATGGATATGCTGAACACAGACAGTCTGTCCTCCTGTGGAATGGATTGTCCTAGGATGTCTGTCAAGACAGCCATTTAGAGAACGTCAACATTCCAAGTTAACGTTCCTCATTTTATCTTGATATAATGTACTACTTTAGAAAGTTTTCTGTATCATAAATATGTTTATTTGTGGTGTATCAGCAGGATTCTTCAGATAATTCACAACTTTTACTATTTTGACAGAATGATGTCTAGCTACTGTTTGATACAGTAAATAATATGTAATCATACTTCAGTCAGGTAGAAAAATATAATGGTCTGTCACGACTTCCGCTGAAGTTGGTGCCTCTCCTTGTTCGGGCGGCGTTCGGCGGTCGTCGTCACCGGCTTTCTAGCTGCCACCGGGCTCCCATTACCTCTTTGCTGAAGGAGGGACCGGTGCGACTGCAGTGGACAGCTGCGGCGAACAGAGCTTTTGTCAACTGAAGGCTCTGTTTACCTCGGCTCCTGTGTTGGCTCATCCTGATCCCTCCTTAGCGTTCATAGTTGGGCTCACACGTCACCCTCCTCTGGTCATCCTGGCATCAGTCGGACACTGCTCTGTCTTAGTGGGAAGTACTGGTGGCCCACTTTAGCTAAGGACGTGAGGGTGTATGTTTCCTCCTGCTCGGTGTGCTCTCAGTGCAAGGCACCTAGACACCTACCCCGAGGGAAAGTACAACCCCTACCCGTTCCACATAGGCCGTGGTCCCACCTATCAGTGGATTTCGTGACGGATCTTCCTCCGTCACAAGGGAACCACGATTCTGGTTGTTGTGGATCGGTCCTGCCGTCTCATTCCTTTGCCCGGTCTCCCTAAGGCCCTACAGACTGCAGAGGCCCTGTTTACACATGTCTTCCGGTACTACGAGGTGCCTGAGGATATAGTGTCTGATCGGGGTACCCAGTTCACATCAATGGTCTGGAGGGCGTTCATGGAACGCCTGGGGGTCTCGGTCAGTCTTACCTCAGGATTCCACCCCGAATGTAATGGGCAGGTGGAGAGAGTTACCGCAGTAAGGCCCTGGTGTATGCACCGGGAGACCGGGTCTGGCTCTCTACCCGAAACCTGCCCCTTCGCCTGCCCTGCCAGAAGCTGGATCTGCGGTTTGTGGGGCCATTTCATGTCCTGATGAGACTGAATTAGGAATGTTATAGGTTACAACTTCCCCCTGATTATCGTATTAACCCCTCGTTCCATGTGTCTCTCCTCAGGCCGGTGGTGGCTGGTCCGCTCCAGTAGTCCGAGGTATGGGAGGTTCCTCCGCCCCTTCTGGACATCGAGGGGGCCCCGGCGTATACCGTACGAGCCATCATGGACTCTAGGCGTCGGGCGAGGGGACTTCAGTACCGCGTGGAGTGGGAGGGGTATGGTCCGGAGGAGAGATGCTGGGTGCCGGTGTAGGAGAGATGCTGGGTGCCGGTGGAGGTGAGATGCTGGGTGCCGGTGGAGGTGAGATGCTGGGTGCCGGTGGAGGAGAGATGCTGGGTGCCGGTGGAGGAGAGATGCTGGGTGCCGGTGGAGGAGAGATGCTGAGTGCCGGTGGAGGAGAGATGCTGGGTGCCGGTGGAGGTGAGGTGCCGGTGGAGGAGAGATGCTGGGTGCCGGTGGAGGAGAGATGCTGGGTGCCGGTGGAGGAGAGATGCTGGGTGCCGGTGGAGGAGAGATGCTGGGTGCCGGTGGAGGAGAGATGCTGGGTGCCGGTGGAGGTGAGGTGCCGGTGGAGGAGAGATGCTGGGTGACGGTGGAGGAGAGATGCTGGGTGCCGGTGGAGGAGAGATGCTGGGTGCCGGTGGAGGAGAGATGCTGGGTGCCGGTGGAGGTGAGGTGCCGGTGGAGGAGAGATGCTGGGTGCCGGTGGAGGAGAGATGCTGGGTGCCGGTGGAGGTGAGGTGCCGGTGGAGGAGAGATGCTGGGTGCCGGTGGAGGTGAGATGCTGGGTGCCGGTGGAGGAGAGATGCTGGGTGCCGGTGGAGGAGAGATGCTGGGTGACGGTGGAGGAGAGATGCTGGGTGCCGGTGGAGGAGAGATGCTGGGTGCCGGTGGAGGAGAGATGCTGGGTGCCGGTGGAGGAGAGATGCTGGGTGCCGGTGGAGGTGAGGTGCCGGTGGAGGAGAGATGCTGGGTGACGGTGGAGGAGAGATGCTGGGTGCCGGTGGAGGAGAGATGCTGGGTGCCGGTGGAGGAGAGATGCTGGGTGCCGGTGGAGGACATCCTGGACCCTTCCTTACTACAGGAATATCACCGTCTCCACCCGGATCACCATACCATAACACATTAAATTGTTTCACTTTTCATGTTAATTTATGTAAACACAGGACACACTCAATAAGAAGAAATAAAAATGACTATACTTTATAAAACATTGTGTGCCAATCATGGAGGAAATAATATTCTCAGTTCAGGTAAATCAGTTGAAATAGTTTGTTTACCTTCTAAATTAAACGGTCACAGATATGTCCAGTTTTTTTGGGACAATCATGCATCAATCACACTGGCGCTTTTCCTCATGCACAGATAGCTGAAACAAAGCAGGACAATCAGGTGTGTGTGTGTGTGTGTGTGTGTGTGTGTGTGTGTGTGTGTGTGTGTGTGTGTGTGTGTGTGTGTGTGTGTGTGTGTGTGTGTGTGTGTGTGTGTGTGTGTGTGTGTGTGTGTGTGTGTGTGTGTGTGTGTGTGTGTGTGTGTGTGCATGCATCATTGTTCAGACACACACACACACATTGTAGGAAAGGAGCAGCTGGTGGACGCTCAGTCAGGTGTTCAAAGCAAGACACACACACACACACCTGGGCATTGAGTGACACTTGGCATGTCATACCTGGCTGTGATACGTCAGCCACCAGCTGTGGCAGAGATTTTAAGTATCAGTGTTTGTGTGAACCAAGCATGTATATAGAGAACATACGTACATTATACATACACATTAAATCCTAGACACATACTAAGTAACATACTAAGTAACATTCTAAATAACATACTAAGTAGCATACTAAATAACATACTAAGTAACATTCTAAATAACATACTAAGTAACATTCTAAATACCATACTAAGTAACATACTAAGTAACATTCTAAATAACATACTAAGTAACATACTAAGTAACATTCTAAATACCATACTAAGGAACATACTAAATAACATACTAAGTAACATTCTAAATAACATACTAAGTAACATTCTAAATAACATACTAAGTAACATTCTAAATAACATACTAAGTAACATTCTCAATAACATACTAAGTAACATTCTAAATAACAGACTAAGTAACATACTAAGTAACATACTAAGTAACATATCTCAACACACAACACACACACTACACACAACATTCACACACACACACACACACACACACACACACACACACACACACACACACACACACACACACACACACACACACACACACACACACACACACACACACACACAGCCCCCCATGGCCCTGCTCCATACTCTGTGTGTGAACAGATGAGGTTAATACAGATATCTACATAAATATGAATATAATATAATACAGATGGGGGCTTAGAGAGGCGGAAGAGTATACTGTTTTTCCTCTACCTCTCCTCTCTTCCTACTGACCACTCTCACTCTGATCCTTCTCTTCCTAACTGACCACCTCTCACTCTGATCCCTCCTCTCTTCCTACTGACACCTCTCACTCTGATGCCTCCTCTCTTCCTACTGACACCTCTCACTCTGATCCCTCTCTTCCTACTGACCACTCTCACTCTGATCCCTCCTCTCTTCCTACTGACCACTCTCTCTGATCCCTCCTCTCTTCCTGATCACTCTGATCCCTCCTCTCTTCCTACTGACCCTCTCACTCTGATCCCTCCTCTCTTCCTAATGACCACTCTCACTCTGATCCCTTCTCTCTTTCAACTGACTACTCTCACTCTGATCCCTCCTCTCTTCCAACTGACACCTCTCACTCTGATCCCTCCTCTCTTCCTACTGACCACTCTCACTCTGATCCCTCCTCTCTTCCTACTGACCACTCTCACTCTGATCCCTCCTCTCTTCCTACTGACCACTCTCACTCTGATCCCTCCTCTCTTCCAACTGACCACTCTCACTCTGATCCCTCCTCTCTTCCAACTGACCACTCTCACTCTGATCCCTCCTCTCTTCCAACTGACCACTCTCACTCTGATCCCTCCTCTCTTCCAACTGACCACTCTCACTCTGATCCCTCCTCTCTTCCTACTGACACCTCTCACTCTGATACCTCCTCTCTTCCTACTGACCACTCTCACTCTGATCCCTCCTCTCTTCCAACTGACCACTCTCACTCTGATCCCTCCTCTCTTCCAACTGACCACTCTCACTCTGATCCCTCCTCTCTTCCAACTGACCACTCTCTCTGATCCCTCCTCTCTCTGATCCCTCCTCTCTCCTCCAACTGACCACTCTCACTCTGATCCCTCCTCTCTTCCAACTGACCACTCTCACTCTGATCCCTCCTCTCTTCCAACTGACCACTCTCACTCTGATCCCTCCTCTCTTCCTACTGACCACTCTCACTCTGATCCCTCCTCTCTTCCTGACACCTCTCACTCTGATCCCTCCTCTCTTCCTACTGACCACTCTCACTCTGATCCTCTCCTCAACTCTTCCTACTCTTTTGAATGACCACTCTCACTCTGATCCCTCCTCTCTTTTGAATGACCACTCTCACTCTGATCCCTCCTCTCTTCCTACTGACCACTCTCACTCTGATCCCTCCTCTTTTTGAATGACCACTCTCACTCTGATCCCTCCTCTCTTCCTACTCTCTGATCCCTCCTCTGACCACTCTCACTCTGATCCCTCTCTCTCTTCCTACTGACCCCTCTCACTCTGATCCCTCCTCTCTTCCTACTGACCCTCTCTGATCCCTCCTCTCTTCCTACTGACACCTCTCACTCTGATCCCTCCTCTCTTCCTACTGACACCTCTCACTCTGATCCCTCCTCTCTTCCTACTGACCCCTCTCACTCTGATCCCTCCTCTCTTGAACTGACCCCTCTCACTCTGATCCCTCCTCTCTTTTGAATGACCACTCTCACTCTGATCCCTCTCTTTCAACTGACCCTCTCACTCTGATCCCTCCTCTGATCCCTCCTCTCTTCCTACTGACCCCTCTCACTCTGATCCCTCCTCTCTTTTGAATGACCATCCCTCCTCTCTCACTCTGATCCCTCCTCTCTTCCTACTGACCCCTCTCACTCTGATCCCTCCTCTCTTTTGAATGACCCTCTCACTCTGATCCCTCCTCTCTTCCTACTGACCCCTCTCACTCTGATCCCTCCTCTCTTTTGAATGACCACTCTCACACTGATCCCTCCTCTCTTTTGAATGGCCACTCTCACACTGATCCCTCCTCTCTTTAGAATGACCACTCTGATCCCTCCTCTCTTTACTGACCACTCTCTCCATCCCTCCTCTCTTTTGAATGACCCCTCCTCTCTTCCTACTGACCACTCTCACACTGATCCCTCCTCTCTTTTGAATGACCACTCTCACTCTGACCCCTCCTCTCTTCCTACTGACCACTCTCACTCTGATCCCTCCTCTCTTTTCTCACTGACCCCTCTCACCTGATCCCTCCTCTCTTCCTACTGACCCCTCTCACTCTGATCCCTCCTCTCTTCCTTGAACTCTGACCTCTTCCTACTGACACCTCTCACTCTGATCCCTCCTCTCTTTTGACTGACCCCTCTCACTCTGATCCCTCCTCTCTTCCTACTGACCCCTCTCACTCTGATCCCTCCTCTCTTCCTACTGACCCCTCTCACTCTGATCCCTCCTCTCTTTTCTCACTGACCCCTCTCACTCTGATCCCTCCTCTCTTTTGAATGACTACTCTCACTCTGATCCCTCCTCTCTTTTGAATGACTACTCTCACTCTGATCCTCCTCTCTTCCTACTGACCCCTCTCACTCTGATCCCTCCTCTCTTCCTACTGACCCCTCTCACTCTGATCCCTCCTCTCTTTTCTCACTGATCCCCCCTCTCACTCTGATCCCTCCTCTCTTCCTACTGACCACTCTCACTCTGATCCCTCTCTTCCTACTTTTGACCACTCTCATCCCTCCTCTCTTTCCAACTGACTCTGATCCCTCTCTCTCTTCCTACTTTTGAATGACCTCTCACTCTGATCCCTCCTCTCTTCCTACTGACCCCTCTCTCTGATCCCTCCTCTCTTCCTACTGACCCCTCTCACTCTGATCCCTCCTCTCTTTTGAATGACCACTCTCACTCTGATCCCTCCTCTCTTTCAACTGACCCCTCTCACTCTGATCCCTCCTCTCTTCCTACTGACCCCTCTCACTCTGATCCCTCCTCTCTTTTGAATGACCACTCTCACTCTGATCCCTCCTCTCTTCCTACTGACCCCTCTCACTCTGATCCCTCCTCTCTTCCTACTGACCCCTCTCACTCTGATCCCTCCTCTCTTTTGAATGACCACTCTCACACTGATCCCTCCTCTCTTTTGAATGACCACTCTCACACTGATCCCTCCTCTCTTTTGAATGACCACTCTCACACCGATCCCTCTTCTCTTCCTACTGACCCCTCTCACATCCATCCCTCCTCTCTTTTGAATGACCACTCTCACTCTGACCCCTCCTCTCTTCCTACTGACCACTCTCACACTGATCCCTCCTCTCTTTTGAATGACCACTCTCACTCTGACCCTCTCCTCTGATCCCTTCTCTACTGACCACTCTCACTCTGATCCCTCCTCTCTTTTCTCACTGACCCCTCTCACTCTGATCCCTCCTCTCTTCCTACTGACACCTCTCACTCTGATCCCTCCTCTCTATTCTCACTGACCCCTCTCACTCTGATCCCTCCTCTCTTCCTACTGACACCTCTCACTCTGAGCCCTCCTCTCTTTTCTTACTGACCCCTCTCACTCTGATCCCTCCTCTCTTCCTACTGACACCTCTCACTCTGATCCCTCCTCTCTTCCTACTGACACCTCTCACTCTGATCCCTCCTCTCTTCCTACTGACCCCTCTCACTCTGATCCCTCCTCTCCTTTGAATGACCTCTCACTCTGATCCCTCCTCTCTTTTGAATGACCACTCTCACTCTGATCCCTCCTCTCTTTCAACTGACCACTCTCACTCTGATCCCTCCTCTCTTCCTACTGACCCCTCTCACTCTGATCCCTCCTCTCTTTTGAATGACCTCTCACTCTGATCCCTCCTCTCTTCCTACTGATCCCTGATCCTCCTCTCTTCCTACTGACACCTCTCACTCTGATCCCTCCTCTCTTCCTACTGACCCCTCTCACTCTGATCCCTCCTCTCTTTCAACTGACCACTCTCACTCTGATCCCTCCTCTCTTTTGAATGGCCACTCTCACACTGATCCCTCCTCTCTTTCAACTGACCACTCTCACACTGATCCCTCCTCTCTTTTGAATTACCACTCTCACATCGATACCTCCTCTCTTTCAACTGACCACTCTCACTCTGATCCCTCCTCTCTTTTGAATTACCACTCTCACATCGATACCTCCTCTCTTTTGAATGACTACTCTCACTCTGATCCCTCCTCTCTTCCTACTGACCCCTCTCACTCTGATCCCTCCTCTCTTCCTACTGACCCCTCTCACTCTGATCCCTCCTCTCTTTTGAATGACCACTCTCACTCTGATCCCTCCTCTCTTTCAACTGACCACTCTCACTCTGATCCCTCCTCTCTTCCTACTGACCCCTCTCACTCTGATCCCTCCTCTCTTTTGAATGACCTCTCACTCTGATCCCTCCTCTCTTCCTACTGACCCCTCTCACTCTGATCCCTCCTCTCTTTTGAATGACCACTCACACTGATCCCTCCTCTCTTTCAACTGACCACTCTCACACTGATCTCTCCTCTCTTTTGAATGGCCACTCTCACTCTGATCCCTCCTCTCTTTTGAATGGCCACTCTCACACTGATCCCTCCTCTCTTTCAACTGACCACTCTCACACTGATCCCTCCTCTCTTTTGAATTACCACTCTCATCGATACCTCCTCTCTTTCAACTGACCACTCTCACTCTGATCCCTCCTCTCTTTTGAATTACCACTCTCACATCGATACCTCCTCTCTTTTGAATGACTACTCTCACTCTGATCCCTCCTCTCTTTTGAATGGCCACTCTCACTCTGATCCCTCCTCTCTTTTGAATGGCCACTCTCACACTGATCCCTCCTCTCTTTCAACTGACCACTCTCACACTGATCCCTCCTCTCTTTTGAATTTCTCACATGATACCTCCTCTCTTTCAACTGACCACTCTCACTCTGATCCCTCCTCTCTTTTGAATGGCCACTCTCACACTGATCCCTCCTCTCTTTCAACTGACCACTCTCACTCTGATCCCTCCTCTCTTTTGAATTACCACTCTCACATGACACCTCTCTCTTTTGAATGACCCTCACTCTGATCCCTCCTCTCTTTTGAATTACCACTCTCACTCTGACCCCTCCTCTCTTACTACTGACCCCTCTCACACCTGATCCCTCCTCTCTTTTTGAATGACCACTCTCATTCTGATCCCTCCTCTCTTCCTACTGACCCCTCTCACTCTGATCCCTCCTCTCTTTTGAATGACCCCTCTCACTCTGATCCCTCCTCTCTTCCTACTGACCCCTCTCACTCTGATCCCTCCTCTCTTCCTACTGACCCTCTCACTCTGATCCCTCCTCTCTTTCCTGAATGACCCCTCTCACTCTGATCCCTCCTCTCTTTGAATGACCCTCTCACTCTGATCCCTCCTCTCTTTTGAATGACCACTCTCACTCTGATCCCTCCTCTCTTTCTACTGACCCCTCTCACTCTGATCCCTCCTCTCTTTTTGACTGATCTCTGATCCCTCCTCTCTTCCTGACTGATCCCCCTCTCACTCTGATCCCTCCTCTCTTCCTACTGACCCCTCTCACTCTGATCCCTCCTCTCTTCCTACTGACCCCTCTCACTCTGATCCCTCCTCTCTTCCTACTGACCCCTCTCACTCTGATCCCTCCTCTCTTTCTACTGACCCCTCTCACTCTGATCCCTCCTCTCTTTGATCCCTCCTCTCTGAATGACCACTCTCACTCTGATCCCTCCTCTCTTCCTACTGACCCCTCTCACTCTGATCCCTCCTCTCTTTTGAATGACCACCTCTCACTCACTCTGATCCCTCCTCTCTTCTCTACTGACCCTCTCACTCTGATCCCTCCTCTCTTTCTGACTGACCCTCTCACTCTGATCCCTCCTCTCTTCCTACTGACACCCCTCTCACTCTGATCCCTCCTCTCTTCCTACTGACCCCTCTCACTCTGATCCCTCCTCTCTTCCTACTGACCCCTCTCACTCTGATCCCTCCTCTCTTTTTTTGAATGACCCCTCTCACTCTGATCCCTCCTCTCTTTCAACTGACCACTCTCACTCTGATCCCTCCTCTCTTTCTACTGACCCCTCTCACTCTGATCCCTCCTCTCTTTTTCCTACTGATCCCCCCCTCTCACTCTGATCCTCTCACTCTGATCCCTCCTCTCTTTTGAATGACCACTCACACTGATCCCTCCTCTCTTTCAACTGACCACTCTCACACTGATCCCTCCTCTCTTTTGAATGGCCACTCACTCTGATCCCTCCTCTCTTTTGAATGACCACTCACACTGATCCCTCCTCTCTTTCAACTGACCACTCTCACACTGATCCCTCCTCTCTTTTGAATTACCACTCTCACATCGATACCTCCTCTCTTTCAACTGACCACTCTCACTCTGATCCCTCCTCTCTTTTGAATTACCACTCTCACATCGATACCTCCTCTCTTTTGAATGACTACTCTCACTCTGATCCCTCCTCTCTTTTGAATGGCCACTCTCACTCTGATCCCTCCTCTCTTTTGAATGGCCACTCTCACACTGATCCCTCCTCTCTTTCAACTGACCACTCTCACACTGATCCCTCCTCTCTTTTGAATTACCACTCTCACATCGATACCTCCTCTCTTTCAACTGACCACTCTCACTCTGATCCCTCCTCTCTTTTGAATGGCCACTCTCACACTGATCCCTCCTCTCTTTCAACTGACCACTCTCACTCTGATCCCTCCTCTCTTTTGAATTACCACTCTCACATCGATACCTCCTCTCTTTTGAATGACTACTCTCACTCTGATCCCTCCTCTCTTTTGAATTACCACTCTCACTCTGACCCCTCCTCTCTTCCTACTGACCCCTCTCACACCGATCCCTCCTCTCTTTTTGAATGACCACTCTCACTCTGACCCCTCCTCTCTTCCTACTGACCCCTCTCACTCTGATCCCTCCTCTCTTCCTACTGACCCCTCTCACTCTGATCCCTCCTCTCTTTTGAATTACCACTCTCACATCGATCCCTCCTCTCTTTTGAATGACCACTCTCACACCTATCCCTCCAATCTTTTGAATGACTACTCTCACTCTGACCCCTCCTCTCTTCCTACTGACCCCTCTCACACCGATCCCTCCTCTCTTTTAGAATGACCACTCTCATTCTGACCCCTCCTCTCTTCCTACTGACCCCTCTCACTCTGATCCCTCCTCTCTTTTGAATGACTACTCTCACTCTGATCACTCCTCTCTTCCTACTGACCCCTCTCACTCTGATCCCTCCTCTCTTCCTACTGACACCTCTCACCCTGATCCCTCCTCTCTTTTCTCACTGACCCCTCTCACTCTGATCCCTCCTCTCTTCCTACTGACACCTCTCACTCTGATCCCTCTTCTCTTCCTACTGACCCCTCTCACATCCATCCCTCCTCTCTTTTGAATGACCACTCTCACTCTGACCCCTCCTCTCTTCCTACTGACCACTCTCACACTGATCCCTCCTCTCTTTTGAATGACCACTCTCACTCTGATCCCTCCTCTCTTCCTACTGACACCTCTCACTCTGATCCCTCCTCTTCCTTCCTCACTGATCCCTCCCTCTTCCTACTCCCCTCTGATCTGATCCCTCCTCTCCTTTGAATGACCTCTCACTCTGATCCCTCCTCTCTTTTGAATGACCACTCTCACTCTGATCCCTCCTCTCTTTCAACTGACCACTCTCACTCTGATCCCTCCTCTCTTCCTACTGACCCCTCTCACTCTGATCCCTCCTCTCTTTTGAATGACCTCTCACTCTGATCCCTCCTCTCTTCCTACTGACCCCTCTCACTCTGATCCCTCCTCTCTTTTGAATGACCACTCACACTGATCCCTCCTCTCTTTCAACTGACCACTCTCACACTGATCTCTCCTCTCTTTTGAATGGCCACTCTCACTCTGATCCCTCCTCTCTTTTGAATGGCCACTCTCACACTGATCCCTCCTCTCTTTCAACTGACCACTCTCACACTGATCCCTCCTCTCTTTTGAATTACCACTCTCACATCGATACCTCCTCTCTTTCAACTGACCACTCTCACTCTGATCCCTCCTCTCTTTTGAATTACCACTCTCACATCGATACCTCCTCTCTTTTGAATGACTACTCTCACTCTGATCCCTCCTCTCTTTTGAATGGCCACTCTCACTCTGATCCCTCCTCTCTTTTGAATGGCCACTCTCACACTGATCCCTCCTCTCTTTCAACTGACCACTCTCACACTGATCCCTCCTCTCTTTTGAATTACCACTCTCACATCGATACCTCCTCTCTTTCAACTGACCACTCTCACTCTGATCCCTCCTCTCTTTTGAATGGCCACTCTCACACTGATCCCTCCTCTCTTTCAACTGACCACTCTCACTCTGATCCCTCCTCTCTTTTGAATTACCACTCTCACATCGATACCTCCTCTCTTTTGAATGACTACTCTCACTCTGATCCCTCCTCTCTTTTGAATTACCACTCTCACTCTGACCCCTCCTCTCTTACTACTGACCCCTCTCACACCGATCCCTCCTCTCTTTTTGAATGACCACTCTCATTCTGACCCCTCCTCTCTTCCTACTGACCCCTCTCACTCTGATCCCTCCTCTCTTTTGAATGACTACTCTCACTCTGATCACTCCTCTCTTCCTACTGACCCCTCTCACTCTGATCCCTCCTCTCTTCCTACTGACCCCTCTCACTCTGATCCCTCCTCTCTTTTGAATTACCACTCTCACATCGATCCCTCCTCTCTTTTGAATGACCACTCTCACACCTATCCCCTCTCAATCTTTTGACTCTCACTCTGATCCCTCCTCTCTTCCTACTGACCCCTCTCACTCTGATCCCTCCTCTCTTTTGAATGACCACTCTCACTCTGATCCCTCCTCTCTTCCTACTGACCCCTCTCACTCTGATCCCTCCTCTCTTTACTGAATGACCTTCCTACTGACCCCTCTCACTCTGATCCCTCCTCTCTTCCTACTGACCCCTCTCACTCTGATCCCTCCTCTCTTCCTGAACTGACCCTCTCACTCTGATCCCTCCTCTCTTCCTACTGACCCCTCTCACTCTGATCCCTCCTCTCTTTTGAATGACCACTCTCATCTGATCCTCCTCTCTTCCTACTCTGATCCCTCCTCTCTTCCTACTGACCACTCTCTCTCACTCTGATCCCTCCTCTCTTCCTGACTGACCCATCTCACTCTGATCCCTCCTCTCTTTCTACTGACCCTCTCACTCTGATCCCTCCTCTCTTCCTACTGACCACTCTCACTCTGATCCCTCCTCTCTTCCTACTGACCCTCTCACTCTGATCCCTCCTCTCTTCCTACTGACCCCTCTCACTCTGATCCCTCCTCTCTTCCTACTGACCCCTCTCACTCTGATCCCTCCTCTCTTCCTACTGACCACTCTCACTCTGATCCCTCCTCTCTTCCTACTGACCCCTCTCACTCTGATCCCTCCTCTCTTTTGAATGACCACTCTCACTCTGATCCCTCCTCTCTTCCTACTGACCCCTCTCACTCTGATCCCTCCTCTCTTTTGAATGACCACTCTCACTCTGATCCCTCCTCTCTTCCTACTGACCCCTCTCACTCTGATCCCTCCTCTCTTTTGAATGACCACTCTCACTCTGATCCCTCCTCTCTTCCTACTGACCACTCTCACACTGATCCCTCCTCTCTTTTGAATGGCCACTCTCACATCGATCCCTCCTCTCTTTTGAATGACCACTCTCACACCGATCCCTCTTCTCTTCCTACTGACCCCTCTCTCACATCCATCCCTCCTCTCTTTTGAATGACCACTCTCACTCTGATCCCCCTCCTCTCTTTCCTGATCCCTCCTCTCTTTTTGAATGACCACTCTCACTCTGATCCCTCCTCTCTTCCTACTCCTCTGACCACTCTCACTCTGATCCCTCCTCTCTTCCTACTGACATCCCCTCTCACTCTGATCCCTCCTCTCTTTTCTCACTGACCCCTCTCACTCTGATCCCTCCTCTCTTCCTACTGACCCCTCTCACTCTGATCCCTCCTCTCTTCCTACTGACACCTCTCACTCTGATCCCTCCTCTCTTTTCTCACTGACCCCTCTCACTCTGATCCCTCCTCTCTTCCTACTGACACCTCTCACTCTGATCCCTCCTCTCTTCCTACTGACCCCTCTCATTCTGATCCCTCCTCTCTTCCTACTGACCCCTCTCACACCGATCCCGCCTCTCTTTTTGAATGACCACTCTCACTCTGATCCCTCCTCCCTTCCCTGACCCCTTCCTACTGATCCCTCCTCTCTTCCTACTGATCTCCTCTGATCCCTCCTCTCTCTTCCTACTGACCCCTCTCACTCTGATCCCTCCTCTCTTCCTACTGACCACTCTCACACCTGATCTCTCCTCTCTTTTTGAATGACCACTCTCACTCTGACCCCTCCTCTCTTTTGAATGACTGATCCCTCCTCTCTTCCTGATCCCTCCTCTCCCTTCCTACTGACCCCTCTCACTCTGATCCCTCCTCTCTTCCTGAATGACCACTCTCACACCGATCCCTCCTCCTCTTTTGAATGACCACTCTCACTCTGACCCCTCCTCTCTTTTGAATGACTACTCTCACTCTGATCCCTCCTCTCTTCCTACTGACCCCTCTCCTCTGATCCCTCCTCTCTTCCTACTGACCCCTCTCACTCTGATCCCTCCTCTTCCTACTGACCCCTCTCACTCTGATCCCTCCTCTCTTCCTACTGACCCCTCTCACTCTGATCCTCCTCTCTTTTGAATGACTACTCTCACTCTGATCCCTCCCTCCTCCTCTTCCTCTGATCCCTCCTCTCTTCCTACTGACCCTCTCACTCTGATCCCTCCTCTCTTCCTACTGACCCCTCTCACTCTGATCCCTCCTCTCTTCCTCACTGACCCCTCTCACTCTGATCCCTCCTCTCTTCCTACTGACCCCTCTCACTCTGATCCCTCCTCTCTTCCTACTGACACACTCTCACTCTGATCCCTCCTCTCTTCCTACTGACACCTCTCACTCTGATCCCTCCTCTCTTCCTACTGACCCCTCTCACTCTGATCCCTCCTCTCTTTTTTGAATGACCACTCTCACTCTGATCCCGCCTCTCTTCCTACTGACCACTCTCACTCTGATCCCTCCTCTCTTTTGAATGACCACTCTCACTCTGATCCCTCCTCTCTTCCTACTGACCCCTCTCACGCTGATCCCTCCTCTCTTTTGAATGACCACTCTCACTCTGATCCCTCCTCTCTTCCTACTGACCCCTCTCACACTCATCCCTCCTCTCTTTTGAATGACCACTCTCACACCGATCCCTCTTCTCTTCCTACTGACCCCTCTCACATCCATCCCTCCTCTCTTTTGAATGACCACTCTCACTCTGACCCCTCCTCTCTTCCTACTGACCACTCTCACTCTGATCCCTCCTCTCTTCCTACTGACACCTCTCACTCTGATCCCTCCTCTCTTTTCTCACTGACCCCTCTCACTCTGATCCCTCCTCTCTTCCTACTGACCCCTCTCACTCTGATCCCTCCTCTCTTCCTACTGACACCTCTCACTCTGATCCCTCCTCTCTTCCTACTGACCCCTCTCACTCTGATCCCTCCTCTCTTCCTACTGACACCTCTCACTCTGATCCCTCCTCTCTTCCTACTGACCCCTCTCACTCTGATCCCTCCTCTCTTTTTGAATGACCACTCTCACTCTGATCCCTCCTCTCTTCCTACTGACCCCTCTCACTCTGATCCCTCCTCTCTTCCTACTGACCACTCTCACTCTGATCCCTCCTCTCTTTTTGAATGACCACTCTCACTCTGACCCCTCCTCTCTTTTGAATGACTACTCTCACTCTGATCCCTCCTCTCTTCCTACTGACCCCTCTCACTCTGATCCCTCCTCTCTTCCTACTGACCACTCTCACACCGATCCCTCCTCTCTTTTTGACCACTCTCACTCTGATCCCTCCTCTCTTCCTACTGACCCCTCTCACTCTGATCCCTCCTCTCTTTTTGAATGACCACTCTCACTCTGATCCCTCCTCTCTTCCTACTGACCCTCTCACTCTGATCCCTCCTCTCTTCCTACTGACCACTCTCACACCGATCCCTCCTCTCTTTTTGAATGACCACTCTCACTCTGACCCCTCCTCTCTTTTGAATGACTACTCTCACTCTGATCCCTCCTCTCTTCCTACTGACCCCTCTCACTCTGATCCCTCCTCTCTTCCTACTGATCCCCCCTCCACTCTGATCCCTCCTCTCCTCCTCTGACCCCTCTCACTCTGATCCCTCCTCTCTTTTGAATGACTACTCTCACTCTGATCCCTCCTCTCTTCCTATTGACCCCTCTCATTCTGATCCCTCCTCTCTTCCTACTGACCCCTCTCACTCTGATCCCTCCTCTCTTTTGAATGACTACTCTCACTCTGATCCCTCCTCTCTTCCTACTGACCCCTCTCACTCTGATCCCTCCTCTCTTCCTACTGACCACTCTCACACCGATCCCTCCTCTCTTTTTGAATGACCACTCTCACTCTGATCCCTCCTCTCTTCCTACTGACCCCTCTCACTCTGATCCCTCCTCTCTTTTTGAATGACCACTCTCACTCTGATCCCTCCTCTCTTCCTACTGACCCCTCTCACTCTGATCCCTCCTCTCTTCCTACTGACCACTCTCACACCGATCCCTCCTCTCTTTTTGAATGACCACTCTCACTCTGACCCCTCCTCTCTTTTGAATGACTACTCTCACTCTGATCCCTCCTCTCTTCCTACTGACCCCTCTCACCCTGATCGCTCCTCTCTTCCTACTGACCCCTCTCACTCTGATCCCTCCTCTCTTCCTACTGACCCCTCTCACTCTGATCGCTCCTCTCTTTTGAATGACTACTCTCACTCTGATCCCTCCTCTCTTCCTATTGACCCCTCTCATTCTGATCCCTCCTCTCTTCCTACTGACCCCTCTCACTCTGATCCCTCCTCTCTTTTGAATGACTACTCTCACTCTGACCCCTCCTCTCTTCCTATTGACCCCTCTCACTCTGATCCCTCCTCTCTTTCAACTGACCCGTCTCACTGTTTTCCCTCCTTTCTTTCTCTACTCTCCTCCCCCCTCTTCTAGACTCTATTTGTGTCCCCCTCTTTCCTCTCCTGTCTATATATATATATATGACCTTTGCCCTGACCAGGCAGACAGAGTACTGCTCCTCAAATTGTTGTCTCTGAGCAGTAATCCCTGACAACAGGTGCTGAACCAACAGACATCACCTCCCGGAAAAACACACACACACACACACACACACACACACACACACACACACACACACACACACACACACACACACACACACACACACACACACACACACACACACACACACACACACACACACACACACACACACACACACACACACACACACACACACACACACACACACACACACACACACACACACACTTGCATGAAGAAATGAACAAACACCCTACCCTCACACAAAAACACTCACACAAAAACATCAGTGTTTTCTTAGGGAGAGAGCTGTGGCTGCCATTGATGCTAGCTGAAGTGATTTGGTGAGTGTTCCAAACACAGCCCTAATCAGCCCTAGGGTTCTGGAATGATGGAAAGAATCCTTATGAGCTGCCTGGTCAGATATATTAGACGAGAATAGAACACTACACTAGGTTCAAGGCCACAAAACCCATGTCTGCCTAAAGAAGAGCTCTAGACTCTAGCCCAGTTTGATATACACTGATTGTACAAAACATTTAGAACACCTGCTATTTTAAAGACATAGACTGACCAGGTGAATCCAGGCAAAAGCTACGATCCCTTAATAATGACACTTATTAAATCCACTTCAATCAGTGGAGATGAAGGGGAGGAGACAGGTTAAATACTGATTTTTAAGCATTGAGACATGGATTGTGTATGTGTGCCATTCAGAAGGTTAATGGGTAAGACAAAATATTGAAGTGCCTTTGAACGAGGTATGGTAGTACAGTAGGTGCCAGGCACATCAGTTTGTGTCAAAAACTGCAATGCTGCTGAGTTTTTCACGCTCAATAGTTTCCCGTGTGTATCAAGAGTAGTCCACCACCCAAAGGACACAACTGTGGGAAGCATTGGAGTCAACATGGGCCAGCATCCCTGTGGAATGTTTTCGACACCTTGTAGAGTCCATCCCCCAAAGAATTGAGGCAGCCCTAGCCAATGTTGTGTCGGCATTAGAATGTGTGAGAATAGAGCACTAGCCCAGGCTATAGTGCACTAAACCACGTATAATCTCCCGTGGACAGTACCTACAGTAAACATAACTGGTACAGTACACCTGTCGGGATAATATGGGATACGAGCAGCATTACTTCTGGGGTTTGGGTTTCATCACTGTTTATTTGGACATATCAGAATTGGGTGAAGGCGGTGCTTAAACTGCTTTACTTCGGCGGATGATAACCACCGGTGAAAATATCAGAAGGGGGTGGGAGGGATTGACTGAGATTTTCCTTTTGTGAGAGTGGAGACAAAACGGAAATCTCCATTTCTAACACACTTCCCCCTAGAACCTATCGAGCAGCTGACCAAAATAACGTAACATTTTAGTTCTGGGTTAAGTGAGATTAAACCACGACTAATCCAGTTAGGCATTTGTTAGGCCACTAGTCCATGTTATGTCTGCCGTAGTAAGCAGGGCTGTCGGGGGGGTTGAGGGCTGATCGTGAGGCTGAGCCATTGGAGGTGGAGGTGAGCTCCATGGTTGTCTGGGTGATAGAGGGGCTGGCTGGCTGCTCTGCCCCACAGCGCTCCTCCTCAGTGGGCTGCAGAACTGTTGACATACTGGTCTCCATCCGGCTGGCCCGGTACACACTCATCTGGAAACAGATAATTGGGACAGAACTGAAAAATACACACTCATACTAGTAACTGAAAGGTTGCAAGATCGAATCCCAGAGCTGTCATTCTGTCCCTGAACAGGGCAGTTAACCCACTGTTCCTAGGCCGTCATTGAAAATAATAATTTGTTCTCAACTGACTTGCCTAGTTAAATAAACAATACACACACCCAGAAAGAAGAGGGAATCTATACACACCTGGGTCTGTAGGTAGCGGGTGGACTTGAGTTCCAGTCCCTCGTAGGAGGCGGCAGGAACACATGGACACCAACAGAACACCTGCTGAAAGCCTGCCCTGAATCTGAACAGAGAGAGGGTTGAGAGAGAAAGAAGGAGAGAGGGGGGAGTGAGAGAGAGAGCGAGCGAGAGAGAGAAGGAGAGACTAATGGATCAAATGGGTGTGTGTGTGTGTGTGTGTGCGTGCGTGCGTGCGTGTTTGTGTGTGTGTGTGTGTACATGCCTGTTGTGTTTGCGCTTGTGTGTGTACCACAGGAGGCTGGTGAGGAGAGAACATATAATATTAATGGCTGGAATGGAGCGAATGGAATGGTATCAAAAACCATGTGTTTGATGTGTTTGGTACCACTCCTATCAATCCATTCTAGCTATTAGTATGAGCCCATCCTCCACAATGAAGGTGCCACCAGCCACCTGTGGTGTGTACAGTCACCTACCTGTCATTGAGACAGCAGTAGATGATAGGGTTGTACATGGTGGAGCTCATGGCCAACCACAGGACAGCCAGGTAGACCTGCTGGATGTAGCGCCACTCAAACAGCTGCATGGGGTCAGGGTGGAACTGCTGGAGCAGGAAGTAGATGTGGTAAGGCAGCCAGCACACTGCAAAAGTACACACCACCACGATCATCATCTTCACAACCTAGAGAGAAGGAGAGGGGAGGGAGGGACAGTTGAAAGCAATTTAGGGATTTTCCTAAGAATATTCACTTAAGAGGTTCCCTGCTGTGTGTAAGCATGCATGAGTGTGTGTACATAAAGGTATTGTGTTCTGCCTGTGAGCGTGTGTGTGTGTGTGTGTGTGTGTGTGTGTGTGTGTGTGTGTGTGTGTGTGTGTGTGTGTGTGTGTGTGTGTGTGTGTGTGTGTGTGTGTGTGTGTGTGTGTGTGTGTGTGTGTACCTTGCGTTTGGCGATTAGCTGCTCTCGGTAACGGTGGGTGGAGTCTCCAGGGATAGTCCCCGCCCACAGGGACGAGCCCACCACCAGGTAGGCACATCCCATAATGCACAGCGGCAGGAAGTAGTACAGCAACACCACAGACACAGAGTACCTACACAGACAGAGACACACACACACACACGCACTAATGAGATTGTTAGACTGGGGTCTCAGGTCTCGTCTAGTCAACCCTGTTCTGATTTGATTCCTTATCTCCGAACGTACGTACACACACACAATGTCTGCTGATACCTTATCAGTCTTGCTACAGGGAGTAGCGGCCCAGAAGATCAGCTCTCACTGAAAGATGTGAAATCAATTTACTGAGGAAGACAGAAGAGAGAGGCCTAAATCAAGCCCTAGCCCCTAACTCCTAACATCAGACGAACTACAGGGACTCAGCTGCTTATGGAAATTACTTAATTCCCCTGAACACCTGAGACTAATGGTAATACTAAATAACACACACACACATACGGGGGAGAGAATGGGTAGGTGGAGAGAGAGAAACACAGAGAATGAGTGATAGAGAGAAGGAGAAAATGTCGGGACAGAGAGAGAGAACTGTGAAACTAGTGAGGCTGGGATTCAATCCGATTGAGGGCTATAGGCATTACGACTTTTAAAGGGAATTTCAGATTGTGCAGCATATGCAATGTTTTCCTGAGAATGGTATCTCCATGAACGAGGGGACCATTGCCTTTAAAATTCGCTATGCTTATAACCTGCGATCAGATTGAATCCGGGCCTTAGAGAACTAGGAAAATGTCTGGACCATAACGACAAATAATTAGTAGGGCTGTCAAACAATTCAAATAATTAATCGAGTTAAAGGCATTAGTTAATTGCCCTAAATTTGGCCCTAAAGAAAATTATATATTTAAAAAGCAGTGCATTGAGTTACAGGCATACTATGCATTGAAGGGACGGAAACACCAAATGATCTACATGAGAATGTTTTAATATAATTTTCACCATAAACAACATGCAAGACATAATATAGCTACAGCTATTAATGCTCTGAATGCTTCAGTAGGCCTACTCCCTCTTATCAATGTTTCAGTAGTCTACTCCCTCTTATTAATGTTTCAGTAGACCTATTCCCTCGTATCAATGTTTCAGTATGTCTACTCCCTCATATCAATGTTTCAGTAGTCTACTCCCTCTTATCAATGTTTCAGTAGTCTACTCCCTCTTATCAATGTTTCAGTAGGCCTACTCCCTCTTATCAATGTTTCAGTAGTCTACTCCCTCTTATCAATGTTTCAGTAGTCTACTCCCTCTTATCAATGTTTCAGTAGTCTACTCCCTCTTATCAATGTTTCAGTAGGCCTACTCCCTCTTATCAATGTTTCAGTAGTCTACTTCCTCTTATCAATGTTTCAGTAGTCTACTCCCTCTTATCAATGTTTCAGTAGTCTACTCCCTCTTATCAATGTTTCAGTAGTCTACTCCCTCTTATCAATGTTTCAGTATGTCTACTCCCTCTTATCAATGTTTCAGTAGTCTACTCCCTCTTATCAATGCTTCAGTAGGCCTACTCCCTCTTATTAATGTTTCAGTAGACCTATTCCCTCGTATCAATGTTTCAGTATGTCTACTCCCTCATATCAATGTTTCAGTAGTCTACTCCCTCTTATCAATGTTTCAGTAGTCTACTCCCTCTTATCAATGTTTCAGTAGGCCTACTCCCTCTTATCAATGTTTCAGTAGTCTACTCCCTCTTATCAATGTTTCAGTAGTCTACTCCCTCTTATCAATGTTTCAGTAGTCTACTCCCTCTTATCAATGTTTCAGTAGGCCTACTCCCTCTTATCAATGTTTCAGTAGTCTACTTCCTCTTATCAATGTTTCAGTAGTCTACTCCCTCTTATCAATGTTTCAGTAGTCTACTCCCTCTTATCAATGTTTCAGTAGTCTACTCCCTCTTATCAATGTTTCAGTATGTCTACTCCCTCTTATCAATGTTTCAGTAGTCTACTCCCTCTTATCAATGTTTCAGTAGGCCTACTCCCTCTTATCAATGTTTCAGTAGTCTACTCCCTCTTATCAATGTTTCAGTAGTCTACTCCCTCTTATCAATGTTTCAGTATGTCTACTCCCTCGTATCAATGTTTCAGTAGTCTACTCCCTCTTATCAATGTTTCAGTATGTCTACTCCCTCTTATCAATGTTTCAGTAGTCTACTCCCTCTTATCAATGTTTCAGTATGTCTACTCCCTATTATCAATGTTTCAGTAGTCTACTCCCTCTTATCAATGTTTCAGTAGTCTACTCCCTCTTATCAATGTTTCAGTAGTCTACTCCCTATTATCAATGTTTCAGTAGTCTACTCCCTCTTATCAATGTTTCAGTAGTCTACTCCCTCTTATCAATGTTTCAGTAGTCTACTCCCTCTTATCAATGTTTCAGTATGTCTACTCCCTCGTATCAATGTTTCAGTAGTCTACTCCCTCGTATCAATGTTTCAGTAGTCTACTCCCTCTTATCAATGTTTCAGTATGTCTACTCCCTCTTATCAATGTTTCAGTAGTCTACTCCCTCTTATCAATGTCTCAATAGTCTACTCCCTCTTATCAATGTTTCAGTAGTCTACTCCCTCTTATCAATGTTTCAGTATGTCTACTCCCTCGTATCAATGTTTCAGTAGTCTACTCCCTCTTATCAATGTTTCAGTAGGACTACTCCCTCTTATCAATGTCTCAGTAATCTACTCCCTCTTATCAATGTTTCAGTAGTCTACTCCCTCTTATCAATGTTTCAGAATGTCTACTTCCTCGTATTAATGTTTCAGTAGTCTACTCCCTCTTATCAATGTTTCAGTAGGACTACTCCCTCTTATCAATGTTTCAGTAGTCTACTCCCTCTTATCAATGTTTTAGTAGGCCTACTCCCTCTTATCAATGTTTCAGTAGTCTACTACCGCTTATAAATGTTTCAGTAGGCCTACTCCCTCTTATTAATGTTTCAGTAGGCCTACTCCCTCTTATCAATGTTTCAGTAGTCTACTCCCTCTTATCAATGTTTCAGCAGCCCTACTCCCTCTTATCAATGTTTCAGTAGTCTCCTCCCTCTTATCAATGTTTCAGTAGTCTACTCCCTCTTATCAATGTTTCAGTAGTCTACTACCGCTTATCAATGTTTCAGTAGTCTACTCCCTCTTATCAATGTTTCAGTAGTCTACTCCCTCGTATCAATGTTTCAGTAGGCCTACTCCCTCTTATTAATGTTTCAGTAGGCCTACTCCCTCTTAACAATGTTTCAGTATGTCTACTCCCTCGTATCAATGTTTCAGTAGTCTACTCCCTCTTATCAATGTTTCAGTAGGCCTACTCCCTCTTATCAATGTTTCAGTAGGCCTACTCCCTCTTATCAATGTTCTTGAAATTTAACACCTGCGCCATAACCATGTCATAAAGCTGACATAACTTGTCATAACCTGTCATAATATGGTCATAAAACTGTCATGACCGACATACACCTGTAGTGACATATATTGCGTTATTTTATGGCTGGTTATGACACCTATATAAGAGTTTGGAAAGAGCCAGTAAGAAAGGCATTTCACTGTACTAGTGCACATGCAGCAGTGTAAAGTACTACTTAGGTCGTTTTTTGGGGTATGTGTACTTTACTTTACTATTTATATTTTTGACAACTTTTTCTTTTACTCCCTGACACCAAAAGTTCTCGTTACATTTGGAATGCTTAGCAGGACAGGATAATGTTCCAAATCACACAATTATCAAGAGAACATCCCTGGTCATCACTACTGCCTCTGATCCTCTGGACTCACTAAACACAAATGCTTGGTTTGCAAATCATGTCTGAGGGTCGGAGTGTGCCCCAGGCTATCCGTAAATAAAAAAATATGAAAATGGTGCCATCTGGTTTGCTTAATATAATGAATTTGAAATGATATGTACTTTTACTTTTCATTTTGATCATTAAGTATATTTTAGCAATTACATTTACCTTTGATACTTATGTATATATAAAACAAAATACTTTTAGACTTTTACTAAAGTAGTATTTTACTGGATGACTTTCACTTTTCCTTGGTTCCTTTTCTATCAACCTGTTGCGACGAGCAATCCCGTATCCGGGATCTTAAGTATAGCCTCAAGCTCATTAGCATAACGCAACGTTAACTATTCATGAAAATCACAAATGAAATGAAATAAATATATTGGCTCTCAAGCTTAGCCTTTTGTTAACAACACTGTCATCTCAGATTTTCAAAATATGCTTTTCAACCATAGCAAAACAAGCATTTGTGTAAGAGTATTGATAGCTAGCATAGCATTAAGCCTAGCATTCAACAGGCAACATTTTCACAAAAACAAGAAAAGCATTCAAATAAAATAATTTACCTTTGAAGAACTTTGGATGTTTTCAATGAGGAGACTCTCAGTTAGATAGCAAATGTTCAGTTTTTCCAAAAATATTATTTGTGTAGGAGAAATCGCTCTGTTTTGTTCATCACGTTTGGCTGAGAAAACCCCCCAAAATTCAGTCATTAAAACGCGAACTTTTTTCCAAATGAACTCCATAATATCGACAGAAACATGGCAAACATTGTTTAGAATCAATCCTCAAGGTGGTTTTCACATATCTATTCGATGATAAGTCACTCGTGGCAGTTTAGTTTCTTTTCTCTTCAAAATGGAAACATGCACGCGCCTGGAGATTACGCAATAGTTTCGACGGAGGACACCGAGCGGACACCTGGTAAATGTAGTTTCTTATGGTCAATCTTCCAATGATATGCCTACAAATACGTCACAATGCTGCAGACACCTTGGGGAAACGACAGAAAGTGTAGGCCCATTCCTTGCGCATTCACAGCCATATAAGGAGACATTGGAACAAAGCGCCTCCAAAATCTGGGGCATTTCCTGTTTGAAATGTAATCTTGGTTTCGCCTGTAGCATCAGTTCTGTGGCACTCACAGATAATATTTTTGCAGATTTGGAAACGTCAGAGTGTTTTCTTTCCAAAGCTGTCAATTATATGCATAGTCAAGCATCTTTTCGTGACAAAATATCTTGTTTAAAACTGGAACGTTTTTCATCCAAAAAATGTAATAGCGCCCCCTAATGCATAACTGGTTAAGGTATCTTTACTTTTACTCAATTGGGTACTGTTCCAACCCTGTGCACGTGACAATTCAAAACTTGAAACACACATCCTCTCTCACACAATCATACACACCCTACTCTTGCAAATGCAGCCCACCTTTGAAGCATCTCTTTGAGGAGTCTATTCCTGTTCAGTTCGTCCTGTGCCATCTACAATTGTGCATAGCCTAGTCAGTGGTCATGTTATCAGGTTGCTAACCAGCTAAACAATGTTGTTTGTTATCAAACCCAAAAAATAGCGGCTCGCGAGTAGTTAAAAACGACCCTTGACATACGCACCAATCCGTGGAAGGAAAAACAGACGCAATTCACGGCACCAAAACAAATGTCCACGTTAACTTTGACAGCCCTGAA
Source organism: Oncorhynchus gorbuscha (assembly GCF_021184085.1). NCBI lineage: Eukaryota > Metazoa > Chordata > Actinopteri > Salmoniformes > Salmonidae > Oncorhynchus > Oncorhynchus gorbuscha. The sequence goes on along the minus strand of NC_060183.1, from coordinate 65,122,537 downwards.
AATGAGTAAAGTCAATTCTGAGTGAAGAACGTTTTAATAGCTAAACCACCTAGTCTGTCTTTTTTAATTGCTGCATTGTTGACTAATGATATCAAACTGTTATCATTCATAGAGAACAACTTATATTTCACAGTTCGGAACATGGCTGTCTAGGAAGTCTAGACTGTTAAAGATGATTATTCATCTCTTTAATCTATCATTGATTTGAATTGTCTTGTTTTCTGTGTGATAAATCAAATGCTATACACAGCATCAATAAACAACACAACAAAACAGAAAAACAATAATAACAATGCAATTAATGAAAGTCTGTCTAACAATGATTATTCATAACAAATAACCCCCCCAGACTGAACACCTGTCATCTGTTTGGTTCTAAATCAGTCTCCTGGCTAATAGAGGTTGGATAGATTCATGAATCATTCCACTAGGATGCTACATTACAAGGAGACAAACAGCAGAAAGACGCTCGGCCTATTCATCCAGAAGTTGGGAGACAGAAAAAGGATGTGAGTAGTGAATCAGATTCTACAGACAGAAAATAATTCAGTTTATTCTCTAATGTGTAGTGAACCTCCTGAAGATTACGCTTCTTTCAAACACCTTTGTGTGTGTGTCTCAGTACTCACATCTTTTTGAAGTCCATGGTTGTGTCATTGGTGTATTCAGGCCATTGGATGTAACAAACAGTCCTACCAGGCAGCTGGTCAGTAGCTGAGTAGTAGTACTGGGGGAAGGCCAATAGTAGAGCTAACACCCAGATCCCTCCGATCACTACACGGGTCTCTGCTGAAGACAACCTCTGCCTCAGGGGGTGGATGATAGCCATGTACCTGGAACACACACAAAAACACACACAAAGTGACTAGTTATATATACACATACATGTGGGATATGAATTTTTGCACTAACTCTCTTGCACTGACTTTATGCACAAACATGAGACTCTACCAACACACTCACACATACACCCCAAGACACACACACACATACACACACACACACACACACGCACACACTCATACACACACACTCACACTCACATATGCTCTCTCTCTCACACACTCACACACTCACTTTCCCGTCATTGTTACTCATTATTCACTGTGTATTTAATCCTCCTGTCACTATTTTGTTGTTGTATCTTCGTCTCTGCATTGTTGGGAAGGGCCCGTAAGTAAGCTATTCACTGTTATTCTACACCTGTTGTTTATGAAGCATGTGACAAATACAATTTGATTTGATTTTTTGATTTTGACACACAGAGGTCAGTAATACACACACACACACTGTAATACACACACAGAGATATCAGTACTACACACACACAGATCAGTAATATACACACACACAGAGAGATCAGTAACACACACACACACACACAGAGAGGTCAGTAATACACGCAGATCAGTAATACACACACACACATAGTAATCAGTTATACACACACGCACACTGTTATACACACACACGCACACACACACTGCTATACACACAGGCACATTACTGTAACACAGACACACATTTATATATACACACACGCTCGCTACTGAGGGGACACCAGGGGATACAGACATGGCTCCGATTAGTTTTACATTCCACTGGTTTAATTTAATTGGCAATTACTGATAGTTCAACTTCTTTAGCACAACAGCTACATTCTGGTGACAGATGGAGAAGAGACACTGCACTGTGTGTGTGTTCCTCCAAGCTCTAATGAAAGGTAATCATGCAGAGTTGATGTGAGTGTATCTGATCCTTCTCCTCTCCTTCTCGCCTCCTCTACCCTCCTCTCCTCCTCGCCTCCTCTACCTCCTCTCCTCCTCGCCTCCTCTCCTTCTCTCATCCTCTCCTCTCGTTGTGTTGCTTCACTGATGTGATTTACTTTTCTAATCAAGACAGAGATGGGGTGATGCCAAAACTATCATCTCCCTTCCTCTCTTTCTTCGCCGTTTCTCTCTTCTTCGCCCTTTCTCTCCTCAATCCCGTCCACCCCTTCTCCTCCTCTGTTCCCCTCTCCTTCCCTCTTGATTATCACCCCTTCCCATTTGTTCTCTCACTCTCCCTATCCCTGCCTCCCTCTCTATCTCTCTCTTTCTCTGCCTGTTGAGGTAAAAATCGATCCTCTTCAGACACCTGTTGTTAACGCTCCTGGGGAGCCTGGGGTCATCTGGGGGAAGGGCTGCTGTCTTTCTCTCTCTACTTCACTAATGCAAGAATGTTCAGATTGTTCTGACACACTGAAGAAAGGGGATCTGTGTTCTGACAGTGAGCCCTGAATGATGGATGGTGTGGGAAGGATGGAAGGGAGAGGAGCAGGGATGATGTGAAGGAAAACGCAGCTCTCACACACTGAGGCTGTGGCGACATACTGATGACATTATATGAGAGAGAAGCAGGGTTGGAGAAGGGATCTCTACAGCATTTAGGGCCGCTTACCGGTTCCGAGCTATGGCAGTCATAGAGTAGATTCTAGTGAAAACAAACACACAGTAGAGTGCACCCATGCACGGACACACACACGCACGCACGCACACGCACGCACGCACACACACACACACACACACACACACACACACACACACACACACACACACACACACACACACACACACACACACACACACACACACACACACACACACACACACACACACACACACACACACACACACACACACACACACACACACACACACACACACACAGCTCACCTTTCCAGTGCTATGGCGGTCATGGAGTATATGCTGGTGAAGACTGCTGCAATGGGGAAGAAGTTATGGAACCGACAGTAGCTCAAACCAAAGTACCACTCGTTATGGATGCTGTATGCAAAGTTTATCACTGTGTTGAAGGCAGACATAGATGCCTCTGCAAAGGCTAGGTTCACCTGGGAGGAGAAAAGAGGAATCAGACACAGACAAACGGACAGACGCATGCACACAAACAAAGTTCACATTCACTAGTGATATTTTTTAAAATAAAATAAATTAATTTGGAAATGATTACATAACGTCTGTCCTAGCTCTCTCGTTCTTTATCATTTTACATGTGTTTGTTTACCAGGAAGTAGTTGGTCACGGTCCTCATGCGTTTGTGCGCGAGGATGATCCAGATGACCACCAGGTTACCGATCACCGAGACGCACACCATGCTGCAGTAGGCGATGGCCCAGAGAGCGATCTGCCAGATCGGCTGCACGAACTGGTTATATCCCTCTGTGTCGTTCAAACTGGAGCCGTTAGTGGCGTTAATGGAAAGGTAGTTATCCGTGGTGTTCAAAAACGAATCCATCTTTAGATCTCGGATATGTTGTGTTGAAAGAGTAATAATCCAAATAGTAATAGCTAAAATAATAAATATTATATTTGAAGAATAAATAGAGATATTCCCAGTAGCCTAACCTTGTGTGATCGTTTCACAACAAAACCATCTTCTGAGGTTTAGCTTTGATGCTGAGGGTTATAAACCCCCAAATATGTTGATAGTGACCGAAAAAAGAAGGTGAAAGGAATGTTGATCTGGGAGAATATCGCAGAAGTAAAAACAGTCTAGTTACTTTCTTCTGTTGGCCGTCTCACTTGTCAGATTTACGCACTTCTCTCTCCCAAATGGACAAGAAAGTTTTGTAATTTGAGTTACAGGTGAAAAGCTTTGGGATTGAAATTGTCTTCGTTCTCCATATTCGTGTTTACTTTCCCGTTAACAGTAAACCTTTTTTCTTGTCGCGCACAGGCTGGGAAGGACGCACACTATGCGCTCATCACAAAGCCAAACATTTGACATACCCATGCCGCACACAGACACTCGAGTCAAATACGCACGCGCGTAAAAGCCACATATACACACACACAACGAGGAATATGTTTGAGGTGAAGTGCATATATAAGAATGGTTTATGTATTATTTTGTGATTTCCCTCAGTTAGCAAGGTAAGGTGTAGATTGAGTCAGATGGAAATCTCTGAAATGTCTCTCTTTTTCTCTCTGGAAGTAGTGTTTTCTGCATCTATGAAATAGCCTATGGTCTTTTGAGTGGGTCACATTAATCGATGCCCTTGTCTCCAGTCAGACATCTGGAGTTCAGTCTGCTATTTCAACTCTTTCTCTTAATTTCCTCTCTCCCTATGTTGCTCAAGTTATCTCTCTGCAATGAACATGATGGGAGACAGAGAGCTGGTTTCAAGCGCAGGGTGTTTATTTGTAAAGGACCACAAGAGGAGGCAGGTAGCTGGGTCCAGGGTCAGGCGGAAGGTCATACACAGGGGGTCCAAAAAGGCAACAGTACAGGCAGGGAAACGGCTAGTAACGTTGTCCGGGAGATCAGGCAATAGGTTGATAACAGGAAATCCGATAAAGTACAGACAGGGAATAGGCAAAATGTGTCGTTAGTGAGGCAGGCAAAAACTATCATACAAGGGAGGATTCAATTACGGGAAGAACAGCGCTCCGAATAGAAGTGTGTCACAAAACAAACAATAGCTCACAATGATGGGGTGCAAAGAACTGAACTAAATAGTGTGTGATAATGACATACAGGTGTGTGAACAGGTGATCAGAATTCAGGTGATTGGGATCTGGAGAGTGAGTGTGAGCTGGAAAGTGGGCTGGAAAGTGAGCTGCGTTCAGGGGATCTACGTGCTTGAGAGTGCGAGTTGGAAGCAGAAGTTACACTCTCATCCTCCCTCCAATCATTCTCCTCCTCTTTACCAGAGAGAGTAAGCATCATTAGGAAGAGTGGTCTGTGTAAGTTCCCTACATAAATATTCTGATGTCTGGATATCAAGGCTGGGGAGATGTCAAGCCTCATTTACAAGACAGGGGCTGCATTACTATTATATAGTAACATTACTCTATTCTGTCTATCCTCTCCCTGCTCACTCTCTATCCTCATTTCCTGTCACTCAGTCGGCACTCAGTCGGCTCTGTCCTCTCTCTCTCTCTCTCTCTCTCTCTCTCTCTCTCTCTCTCTCTCTCTCTCTCTCTCTCTCTCTCTCTCTCTCTCTCTCTCTCTCTCTCTCTCTCTCTCTCTCTCTCTCTCTCTCTCTCTCTCTCTCTCTCTCTCTCTCTGTCTCTGTCTTTCTTACACACACCAAACAGAGTTATCATCAGAATGTACAGCAGGGAAATGGAAGCCAATGTCACCTACTGCTACTCAACTACTCAGAACTACAACACAATCCACCTTGAGAGAGGGGAGGTGAGGAGAGAGGGATGAGGAGAGTGGGATAGGGAGAGGAGGGCAGTGGACTGGAGGAGAAGAAAGGAGAGGATGGGTAGATGAGGGCAGTGGATGAGAAGAAGATGTAGGATCTTAATTTGATCACCCTGTTGCAGGAGAACTTTCCTGTAATGCAGAACATTTAAACACCAGTGTATTTGAGGTTTAACAAAAGGCTTCTGAAGTTTGTAATTTCCACTTTTCTACAAATTTCAGACTTGATTTATATATATTTTTTTCTTACGAAAAATGTATCAAACTCTACAAAAATGTCCATTAATCATAATCCACATAATAATCCACATAATAATCCACATATTAATCCACATTTCATGTTGCTGCTGGATTATTTCACTACTCTATTAAGTTCGTACATCTGTAGCAAGGAGAGGGAGAAAGAGAGAAGAAGTGAAGGGCAGGAAAGTTACAAAGAGAGGGTTTTAATCTATGTGGGATAGATAACACAACATTTTTCATCTTCCTGTCAAATCCTCGACACACAGGTCCTCAATCTGAATGTACGAAAGGGAAGAAGAAAGACATCTGAATGTGAGAAACAGCGATAGAGAGAGGTAGAGGATGGAGGAATGGAGTGAATGCATAAGTACCTGAAACCTTGTTCTCTCAGCCTCCCAGTCACACATAGGTGATTCAATCTAACAGCCCGAGAAATAGATAGAATGAAAAGGGGGGAGGGAGAGCGAGAGAGAGAGAGAGAGGGAATAAGGAGGAGGGAAGGAGAAAGGAATAGAATCTTGTCCAGAGAGGTTTGATTTGATATACTCAGGCATAATTAGAATAAAATGTTCCTCTAATAGGGTGTGAGATTAAGACAGAGAAACAACAACCATTCCTCACGCAGAGAATAAGAAATATGTACAGATTCTGTCAGTGGAATTTTGCACAAAAGCACAAACATTTAATGCAACCACACAGCCTGGAGTGGCTGAGTGCTCAGAGACCTCTTATCCAGCTGTGCTCTGGCACACTTACCTGGAGAGAGAGACAAAGAGGCTTGGGGACAAAATGGGGGAAAGAAAGAGTGCATTAGCAAAAGAGAGAAAGAGAAGCCTACGTGATGAGTGATGAGTTTGTGTGATGAGTCTTTGTTGAGAGAGCATACCCAAACCCCAGCTTTAAAACCAATGTCCAGTTAGACCCCAGCATTAAACTCCATGTTCAGTTAAACCCCAGCTTTAAACCCCATGTTCAGTTAAACCTCAGCTTTAGACCCCATGTTCAGTTAAACCCCATGTTCAGTTAAACCCCAGCTTTAAACCCCATGTTCAGTTAAACCGCAGCTTTAAACCCCATGTTCAGTTAAACCCCAGCTTTAAACCCCATGTTCAGTTAATCCCCATGTTCAGTTAAACCCCAGCTTTAAACCCCATGTTCAGTTAAACCTCAGCTTTAAACCCCATGTTCAGTTAAACCCCAGCTTTAAACCCCATGTTCAGTTTAACCCCAACTTTAAACCCCATGTTCAGTTAAACCCAAGCTTTAAACACCATGTCTAGTTAGATCCCATCATTAGATCCCATGTCCCCTATAGGGTCCCTCCTCCCCTCAGACAGACACTATAGGGTCCCTCCTCCCCTCAGACAGACTCTACAGGGTCCCTCCTCCCCTCAGACAGACACTATAGGGTCCCTCATCCCCTCAGACAGACACTATATGGTCCCTCCTCCCCTCAGACAGACACTATAGGGTCCCTCCTCCCCTCAGACAGACACTATAGGGTCCCTCCTCCCCTCAGACAGACTCTACAGGGTCCCTCCTCCCCTCACACAGACTCTACAGGGTCCCTCCTCCCCTCAGACAGTCCTTACATGTAAGCTGAACCGGTATAAAAAGAACTCCTTCATTTCTAAATCCATCAAATACCTAAACAGCAATAAATAAAACTGAGCTGGGTACTATAAGGGTCATGTGTAATGTATGTTTGAGTGTAATGTACAGTGTTGTATACAGCAGTACTGTGTTTCGAAGAAAGACGTGTGTTCAACAGAAAGATGTTAAAGGTGTTCAACAGAAAGATGTTAAAGGTGTTCAACAGAAAGATGTTAAAGGTGTTCAACAGAAAGATGTTAAAGGTGTTCAACAGAAAGATGTTAAAGGTGTTCAACAGAAAGATGTTAAAGGTGTTCAACAGAAAGATGTTAAAGGTGTTCAACAGAAAGATGTTAAAGGTGTCCAACAGAAAGATGTTAAAGGTGTTCAACAGAAAGATGTTAAAGGTGTTCAACAGAAAGATGTTAAAGGTGTTCAACAGAAAGATGTTAAAGGTGTTCAACAGAAAGATGTTAAAGGTGTTCAACAGAAAGATGTTAAAGGTGTCCAAAAGAAAGATGTTAAAGGTGTTCAACAGAAAGATGTTAAAGGTGTTCAACAGAAAGATGTTAAAGGTGTTCAACAGAAAGATGTTAAAGGTTTTAAGAAGAAGAGAGAGACAGAGATGAGGGGGGGACAGAAAGTGAGAGGAAATGGGATAGAGAGACAGAGATGAGGGGGGGACAGAAAGTGAGAGGAAATGGGATAGAGAGACAGAGGGAGGGAGGGACTCCTGTAAATAAGACACTCATCTGTTGTAGCTGTATAATTAACACACGATTACGAAGTTCTGCTTCATGATTATCTGATTAGATTCCAGCGCCTTTCATTCCTGTTCAGTCAATCCCACAAGAAGATTACTGTTGATGTACCTGGCCTGCTCCGTGACCATGCATCTATCACCTCATCATCACTCTCTCTGTGTCTCTCCTGTAATTAAATTATGTGACTGACATGTGTAATGTCAGCTCTGCCCTCAGGTGTGTCAGTATTATAAGGTATCAAAAACGCGAAAGTGTGTCAGGCTACTTGTGAGTACAGTACCACTTCCTCCTGATTTGGACGGCGCCACAAGTTAGGTGGTGCAAGTGGCGACACTTCAGGCTGAGGAGTAGGTTTCCCACATCCCCATGTGACACACACACACACACACACACACACACACACACACACACACACACACACACACACACACACACACACACACACACACACACACACACACACACACACACACACACACACACACACACACACACACACACGCCCCTACAGCATCAATCAATGAATCAAATTATCCAGGGTCCCGTCCTGAAAACCTCCTATTTTTCATGTCACATCCCCCCTCTCTCCTCTCCTTGTACCCCCTCTAGTAATCCCTCTCTGTTCGTGGGACTCTTGGGCATACACAATGGCAGAGTGTGAATTAATAATGGTTCTCACCCAGCCGTGTGTGTGTGTGTGTGTGTGTGTGTGTGTGTGTGTGTGTGTGTGTGTGTGTGTGTGCGTGCGTGCGTGCGTGCGTGCGTGCGTGCGTGCGTGCGTGCGTGCGTGCGTGCGTGCGTGCGTGCGTGCGTGCGTGCGTGCGTGCGTGCGTGCGTGCGTGCGTGCGTGCGTGCGTGCGTGCGTGCGTGCGAGGAAGCTTGTAGACACTTGAAGTGAAGGGTGACACAAACACAAGAGAAAGATAAGATGTCTGTTAGGCGACACCGCGATTAAAGCAGTAAGATGTGTGACCCGTTGCCATGTAAACAGGGCAACCAGAGGAGCACAAACAACATTGTGAATACAAGCAATATTTATCAGTTTACTTATCTTCACCTACTATTCATACTACAACCATTTTCACATTGTTAAAAACACCATACATAGCTGATAATAGAACATTTGAAAAGTCCTTATAGTTTTGAAACCTTTGCGTGCAATGTTTAATGTACATTTCTTGTTTCTTCTCACTTTTGTTTCTTGTTTATTTCACTTTCACTTTGGCCATGTACACATGTGTTTCCTATGCCAATAAAACCCCTTTGAATTGAATTGATAGAGGGAGAGAGATATAAGAGAGAGAGAGATGAGAGAGTGAGAAGAGGGAGAAGAGGGAGAGAGAGATGAGAGTGAGAAGAGAGAGAGAGAGATGAGAAGAGGGAGAGAGATATAAGAGAGAGTGAGAAGAGAGAGAGATGAGGGTGAGAGATAAGAGAGAGTGAGAAGAGGGAGAGAGAGATATAAGAGAGAGTGTGAGAAGAGGGAGAGAGATGAGAGAGTGAGAAGAGGGAGAGAGAGATGAGAAGAGGGAGAGAGATATAAGAGAGAGTGAGAAGAGAGAGAGATGAGGGAGAGAGATAAGAGAGAGTGAGAAGAGGGAGAGAGAGAGTGATGAGAGATGAGAGAGTGAGAAGAGGGAGAGAGAGATGAGAAGAGGGAGAGAGATATAAGAGAGAGTGAGAAGAGAGAGAGATGAGGGAGAGAGATAAGAGAGAGTGAGAAGAGGGAGAGAGAGATATAAGAGAGAGTGTGAGAAGAGGGAGAGAGATGAGAGAGTGAGAAGAGGGAGAGAGTGAGAAGAGGGAGAGATATAAGAGGGTGTGTGAGAGATAAGAGGGTGTGTGTGTATATACACTGCTCAAAAAATAAAGGGAACACTTAAACAACACAATGTAACACCCAAGTCAATCACACTTCTGTGAAATCAAACTGTCCACTTAGGAAGCAACACTGATTGACAATACATTTCACATGCTGTTGTTCAAATGGAATAGACAACAGGTGGGAATTATAGGCAATTAGCAAGACACCCCCAATAAAGGAGTGGTTCTGCAGGTGGTAACCACAGACCACTTCTCAGTTCCTATGCTTCCTGGCTGATGTTTTGGTCACTTTTGAATGCTGGCAGTGCTTTCACTCTAGTGGTAGCATGAGACGGAATCTATGACCCACACAAGTGGCTCAGGTAGTGCAGCTCATCCAGGATGGCACATCAATGCGAGCTGTGGCAAGAAGGTTTGCTGTGTCTGTCAGCGTAGTGTCCAGAGCATGGAGGCGCTACCAGGAGACAGGCCAGTACATCAGGAGATGTGGAGGAGGCCGTAGGAGGGCAACAACCCAGCAGCAGGACTGCTACCTCCACCTTTGTGCAAGGAGGAGCAGGAGGAGCACTGTCAGAGCCCTGCAAAATGACCTCCAGTAGGCCACAAATGTACATGTGTCTGCTCAAACGGTCAGAAACAGACTCCATGAGGGTGGTATGAGGGCCCGACGTCCACAGCCCAACACCGTGCAGGACGTTTGGCATTTGCCAGAGAACACCAAGATTGGCAAATTCGCCTCTGGCGCCCTGTGCTCTTCACAGATGAAAGCAGGTTCACACTGAGCACATGTGACAAACGTGACAGAGTCTGGAGACGCCGTGGAGAACGTTCTGCCTGCAACATCCTCCAGCATGACCGGTTTGGGGGTGGGTCAGTCATGGTGTGGGGTGGCATTTCTTTGGGGGGCCGCACAGCCCTCCATGTGCTCGCCAGAGGTAGCCTAACTGCCATTAGGTACCGAGATGAGATCCTCAGACCCCTTGTGAGACCATATGCTGGTGCGGTTGGCCCTGGGTTCCTCCTAATGCAAGACAATGCTAGACCTCATGTGGCTGGAGTGTGTCAGCAGTTCCTGCAAGAGGAAGGCATTGATGCTATGGACCGCCCGTTCCCCAGACCTGAATCCAATTGAGCACATCTGGGACATCATGTCTCGCTCCATCCACCAACGCCACGTTGCACCACAGACTGTCCAGGAGTTGGTGGATGGTTTAGACCAGGTCTGGGAGGAGATCCCTCAGGAGACCATCCACCCCCTCATCAGGAGCATGCCCAGGCGTTGTAGGTAGGTCATACAGGCACGTGGAGGCCACACACACTACTGAGCCTCATTTTGACTTGCTTTAAGGACATTACATCAAAGTTGGATCAGCCTGTAGTGTGGTTTTCCACTTTAATTTTGAGTGTCACTCCAAATCCAGACCTCCGTGGGTTGCTAAATTTGATTTCCATTGATCATTTTTGTGTGATTTTGTTGTCAGCACATTCAACTATGTAAAGAAAAAAGTATTTAATAATAATATTTCATTCATTTAGTGTTCCCTTTAATTTTTGAGCAGTTGTTTGACAACTGACAGATCATGACCCTGTGAATCACTCTATTCAATTTCTATCATGATTACAGCAGCAAATCCTTATCATATCTGTTATCATCTTGACATTTTCTCCAGGGTCCCCATCCTAAAATATCCTGCTTTTCATCTGTCACACTCCCCCTCTTCTCTCTTCTTGTACCCCCTCTAGGAATCCCTCTCTCCTCCTCCCGCTGTTCATGGGACTCTTGGGCATACACAATGGCAGAGTATGAATTAATAATGGGTGTCCCCCAGCCGTGTGTGTGTGTCTTTCAAGCAGTCTCATGTTTGATGTAATCTTTGTCATCATTTCCAGAACAGTGTTAACAACAGGAAGGATTAAGAAAGTTTATAGACACTTAAACTGAAGGACGACACAAACACAGGAGAGAGATAAGAGGGAAAGAGAGATGAGGGAGAGAGAGAGAGAGAAAAGAGGAAGAGAGATGTGGAAGAGAGAGAGAGAGACGAGGGAGAGAAAGAGAGAGAAGACGGAGAGAGAGAGAGAGAGAGCCCTCACCTACAGAGAGATAAACCTGGAAAGGGTCCCCTCCGCCAACAAGTACGGGGGATCTGTTCACAAACACAAACAGACCCCACAGAGCCCGAGGACAGCAACACATTCAGACCCCACAGAGCCCGAGGACAGCAACACATTCAGACCCCACAGAGCCCGAGGACAGCAACACATTCAGACCCCACAGAGCCCGAGGACAGCAACACATTCAGACCCCACAGAGCCCGAGGACAGCAACACATTCAGACCCCACAGAGCCCGAGGACAGCAACACATTCAGACCCCACAGAGCCCGAGGACAGCAACACATTCAGACCCCACAGAGCCCGAGGACAGCAACACATTCAGACCCCACAGAGCCCGAGGACAGCAACACAAACAGACCCCACAGAGCCTGAGGACAGCAACACATTCAGACCCCACAGAGCCCGAGCACAGCAACACATTCAGACCCCACAGAGCCCGAGGACAGCAACACATTCAGACCCCACAGAGCCCGAGGACAGCAACACATTCAGACCCCACAGAGCCCGAGGACAGCAACACATTCAGACCCCACAGAGCCCGAGGACAGCAACACATTCAGACCCCACAGAGCCCGAGGACAGCAACACATTCAGACTCCACAGAGCCCGAGGACAGCAACACATTCAGACCCCACAGAGCCCGAGGACAGCAACACATTCAGACCCCACAGAGCCCGAGGACAGCAACACATTCAGACCCCACAGAGCCCGAGGACAGCAACACATTCAGACCCCACAGAGCCCGAGGACAGCAACACAAACAGACCCCACAGAGCCTGAGGACAGCAACACAAACAGACCCCACAGAGCCCGAGGACAGCAACACATTCAGACCCCACAGAGCCCGAGGACAGCAACACATTCAGACCCCACAGAGCCCGAGGACAGCAACACATTCAGACCCCACAGAGCCCGAGGACAGCAACACAAACAGACCCCACAGAGCCTGAGGACAGCAACACATTCAGACCCCACAGAGCCCGAGCACAGCAACACATTCAGACCCCACAGAGCCCGAGGACAGCAACACATTCAGACCCCACAGAGCCCGAGGACAGCAACACATTCAGACCCCACAGAGCCCGAGGACAGCAACACATTCAGACCCCACAGAGCCCGAGGACAGCAACACATTCAGACCCCACAGAGCCCGAGCACAGCAACACATTCAGACCCCACAGAGCCCGAGGACAGCAACACATTCAGACCCCACAGAGCCCGAGGACAGCAACACATTCAGACCCCACAGAGCCCGAGGACAGCAACACATTCAGACCCCACAGAGCCCGAGGACAGCAACACATTCAGACCCCACAGAGCCCGAGGACAGCAACACATTCAGACCCCACAGAGCCCGAGGACAGCAACACAAACAGACCCCACAGAGCCCGAGCACAGCAACACATTCAGACCCCACAGAGCCCGAGGACAGCAACACATTCAGACCCCACAGAGCCCGAGGACAGCAACACATTCAGACCCCACAGAGACCGAGGACAGCAACACATCAGACCCCACAGAGCCCAGACCCCACAGAGCCCGAGGACAGCAACACATTCAGACCCCACAGAGCCCGAGGACAGCAACACATTCAGACCCCACAGAGCCCGAGGACAGCAACACATTCAGACCCCACAGAGCCCGAGGACAGCAACACATTCAGACCCCACAGAGCCCGAGGACAGCAACACATTCAGACCCAACCAAATCATGAGAAAACAAAAAGAGAATTACTTGACGCATTGGAAATAATCAACAAAACATCCAAGAACTGGGATGTTATTTGCCCCTAAACAGAGAATGTACAGTAGCAGAATACTTGACCACTGTGACTGCTTTGACTATGTACAGACTCAGTGAGCATAGACTTGCTATTGAGAAAGGCCGCCGTAGGCAGACATGGCTCTTGAGAGAAGGGCACACTGCCCACAAAATGAGGTGGAAACTGAGCCGTATTTCCTAACCTCCAGCCAAATGTATGACCATATTAGAGAGACAGACTGTATTTCCCTCAGATTACACAGATCCACAAAGAATTTGAAAACAAATCCAATCTTGATAAACTCCCCTATCTACTGGGTGAAATAACACAGTGTGCCACCACAGCAGCAAGATTTGTGATCTGTTGCCACAAGAAAAGGGCAACCAGTGGAGCACAAACAACAATGTAAAAATCACCAATACTTATGTTTATTTAACTATTTGCACATTGCTGAAACACAGTACATAGCTGATAATATAAAACTTGAATTGTCTTATTGAAACCTTTGTTTACTGTTAAATTCTAATATTTTTTTGTTAAAATGTTGACATTTGTTTATTGTTTATTTGACTTGGTTTAGCAATATAAAGATATGTTTCTCATGTCAGTAAAGCCCCTTGGAATTGAACTGAATTGATATATGTTTTATTTCTTTCCCCCTTTGTGTTAGAACTATTTGCACACTGCTACAACACTGTATATAGACATAATATGACATGTGAAATGTCTCTATTCCTTTGGCACTTTGGTGAATGTTTACTGTACATTTTTGATTTAATCTACTTCACTTGCTTTGGCAAAGTAACATATGCTTCCCATGCCAATACAGCCCCTTGAATTGAATTGAGAAAAAGATAGGGAGGGAAGGAGAGATAGAGAGAGAGAGAGAGAGAGAGAGAAGAGGTGGCAGAGTAGTAGGTCTACAGTAGTAGAATACAGTATACAGTAGTAGAATACAGTATACAGTAGTAGAATACAGTATACAGTAGTCAGGGTAAAGTTCTTGGTTATTTTCCCTGGAGGAATATTTATTTTCATTATTAATATATTCAATTATATCAGAAAGAGATAAATAAGAGGCTATATTCTGGGAATTATTCCTCTTCACTTTACAAACATGTTGTTTACATAGATAAAGGTATAATGCACACACACACATGCACATGCAAGCACACATACAGTATATACAGTGCATTCGGAAAGTATTCAGACCCCTTGACCTTTTCCACATTTTGTTACATGACAGCCTTATTCTAAAATGGATTTAATTAAATGTTTTCCTCATCCATCTTCACAAAATACCCCATAATGACAAAGCAAAACCAGCTTTTTAGAAATGTATGCAAATGTATTAAAGTATTCAGACCATTTGCTATGCGACTTGAAATTGAGCTCAGGTGCATCCTGTTTCCATTGATCGTCCATAAGATGTTTCTACAACTTGATTGGTGTCCACTCATGGTAAATTAAATTGATTGGACTTGATTTGGAAAGGCACACACCTGTCTATATAAAGGTTCCACAGTTGACAGTGCATGTCAGAGCAAAAACCAAGCCATGAGGTCGAAGGAATTGTCCTTAGAGAGGATTGTGTTGAGGCACAGATCTGGTGAAGGGTACCAAAAAATGTCTGCAGCATTGAAGGTGCCCAAGTACACAGTGGCCTCCATCATTCTTAAATGGAAGTAGTTTGGGACCACCACTCTTCCTAGAGCTGCCAAACTGAGCAATTGGGGAGAAAGTCCTGAATGCCAATCGTCATGTCTGGAGAAAACCTGGTGAAGCATGGTGGTGGCAGCATCATGCTCTGGGGATGTTTTTCAGTGGCAGGGACTGGGAGTCTAGTCAGGATCAAGGGAAAGATGAATGGAGCAAAGTACAGAGAGATCCTTGATGAAAACCTTCTCCAGAGCTCTCAGGAGGTTCACCTTGCTCTCAGGCAAAGGTTCACCTTCCAACAGGACAATGACCATAAGCACACAGCTAGGGCAACGCAGTAGTGGCTTTGGGTCTCTGAATGTCCTTGAGTGGCCCAGCCAGAGCCTGGACTTAAACCCGATCGAACATCTCTGGAGAGACATAATAGCTGTGCAACGATGCTCCCTATCCAAACTGACAGATTTTGAGAGGATCTACAGAGAAGAATGGGAGAAACTCCATAAATACAGGTGTTCCAAGCTTGTAGTGTCAAACCCAAGAAGACTGGAGGCTGTAATCGCAGCCAAAGGTGCTTCAATAAAGTACTGAGTAAAGGGTCTGAATACTTACAGTATGTAAATGTGATATTTCAGTTGTTAATTTTATTTACAAACATTTCTAA
This sequence comes from Oncorhynchus gorbuscha, assembly GCF_021184085.1. Classification (NCBI taxonomy): domain Eukaryota; kingdom Metazoa; phylum Chordata; class Actinopteri; order Salmoniformes; family Salmonidae; genus Oncorhynchus; species Oncorhynchus gorbuscha. The sequence goes on along the minus strand of NC_060183.1, from coordinate 65,106,700 downwards.
AAACATTTATTTGCTTTTTCATTATGGGGGATTGTGTGTAGATTGATGAGAAGAAAAAAACAGTGTAATCCATTTTAGAATAAGGCTGTAATGTAACAACGTGGAAAAAGTCAAGGGGGCTAAATCATTTTTGAATGCACTGACTGCAGTGTATATTAATAATACCATGTGATGTGAACTAGAAAACTGTGTCTAATCTGTCTCCTCTCTGGCATGTGTGTGTGTGTGTGTGTGTGTGTGTGTGTGTGTGTGTGTGTGTGTGTGTGTGTGTGTGTGTGTGTGTGTGTGTGTGTGTGTGTGTGTGTGTGTGTGTGTGTGTGTGTGTGTGTGTGTGTGTGTGTGTGGCGAAGCCTTCAGGTCTGTGTCCCCTTCATATCTTGCCCTCTCGTCAGACATGAAAGACTGAGCCGTGTGTGTGTGTGTGAGAGCAGGATTAGGGTAATCTAAAGGACTGGATCCTCTTGATAATAGATATGCAAATTCACCCCTATTAATTAAGCTATGAATATTAATGAAAAAAGATAAGGAAGAGATAACAGTGTGTGTGTGTGTGTGTGTGTGTGTGTGTGTGTGTGTGTGTGTGTGTGTGTGTGTGTGTGTGTGTGTGTGTGTGTGTGTGTGTGTGTGTGTGTGTGTGTGTGTGTGTGTGTGTGTGTGTGTGTGTGTGTGTGCGTGTGCGTGTGCGTGTGGATGTATAAGGAGATAGGGACCAAAGAGACCCTGATGGAGAGGGAGAACTATAGAGATTGTTTTATTTTTACCTTAGAGAGCAGAATGTGTGTGTTCTTTCTGTCTAGCTTTATACGTTCTATGATTTACATACTATTTATGTACTCTTTTATTTGGAAAGGTTATTATAACCTTGATTGCATTATATAATTATAGTAATATCATTGTCATATTATACTGAACAAAAATATAAACGCAACATGTGAAGTGTTGATCCGATGTATCCCGGAAATGTTCCATTCACACAAAAAGCTTATTTTGGCTAAATTTTGTGCACAAATGTGTTTACATCCCTGTTACTGAGCATTTCTTCTTTGCCAATATCATCTATCCACCTGACAGGTGTGGCATATCAAAAACCTGATTAAACAGCGTGATCATTACACAGGTGCACCTTGTGCTGGGGACAATAAAAGGACAGTCTAAAATGTGCAGTTTTGTCACACAATACAATGCCACAGATGTCTCAAGTGTTGAGGGTGCGTACAATTGGCTTGCTGACTGCAAGAATGTTCACCAGAGCTGTTGCCAGAGAATTAAATGTTAATTAATCTGCAATAAACCCCCTCCAATGTTGTTTTAAAGAATTTGTCAGTATGTCTAGCCAGCCTCACAACCAAGTGTAACCACACCAGCCTAGGACCTCCACATCCGTCTTCACCTACGGTATCGCCTGAGACCAGCCACCTGGAATCAACTTCAGTGTGCAAATGTTCACCTTCGACGGCCACTGGCACGCTGGAGAAGTGTGCTCTTCACAGATTAATCTAGTTTTCAACTATACTGGGCAAAGGGCAGACAATGTGTATTGATGTCCTGTGGGCGAGCGGTTTGCTGATGTCAACGTTGTGAACAGAGTGCCCCATGGTGGCGCTGGGGTTATGGTACAGACAGACATGAGCTACGGACAACGAACACAATTGCATTTTTATCAATGGCAATTTGAATTCACAGAGATACCGTGACGAGATCCTGAGGCCGATTGTCATGCCATTCATCCGCCACCATCACCTCATGTTTCAGCATGATAAAGCACAGCCCCGTATCGCAAAGATCTCTACACAATTCCTGGAAACGGACATGTTTTTTCCATGGCCTGCATACTCACCAGACATGTCATCATTGACCAGGTTTGGAATGCTTTGGATCAACGTGTACGACAGCGTGTTCCAGTTCCCGCTAATATCCAGCCACTTCGCACAGCCATTGAAGAGGAGTGGAACAACATTCCACGGGCCACAATCAACAGCCTGATCAACTCTATGTGAAGGAGATGTGAAACGCTGCATGAGGCAAATTGTGGTCACCAGATACTGACTGGTTTTCTGAGCCCCTACCTTTTTTTAAGGTATCTGTGACCAACAGATGCATGTCTGTATTCACAGTCATGTGAATTCCATTGTTTAGGGCATAATGAATTTATTTCAATGAACTGATTCCCTTTTACTGAAACCTTAACTGAAAATCTTTGAATTTGTTGCATGTTGTATTTATATTTTTGTTCAGTGTATTGGTTGAGAGGATATAACTGAGAGAAGATGGTTATCTGTAAGCTATTCTTTTCTCCTGTTTCTGTATAGTAATGTAACTTGATGTACAAGTATACCCCCTGGACAGGATGCTAGTCCGTCGCAAGGCCTTACCCCCAATCTCCTTAATGCTGAGCGCCAAGCAGAGACTCATCTCAGGGTGGATACTAACCACAACGCCACTGAGTTGGACACTGAGTTGGATTATCGAACCCAATAATCTCAGGCAAATTACTTTGATCGTTCACTCCGGAACATGCTTGACAATCTCTCACCTCACTCCTCCTCTCATTCCCTTCTCCATCACTCCTCCTCACTCACTACCATGCCACTATCACTCTCCCTTTTTACTTAGACTACTGTACACCTCTCTTTTCTCCCTCTCTGTTTCTATTATATTAAATCTAATCTGTAGGAAGTTAACAGAGCAGCTCTATGCACCGGTCACATCCTGCTCCGGGCTGAAAGGCCATGTCTTAAAGGCCAAGTGCAGTTAAAAATGTGATTTTCATGTGTTTTATATATATTTCCAATTCAACCCCAGTTGTAACTAACCTGATTCAATTTATCAACCAGCTAATTATTAGAATCAGGTGCGCGAGACTACAGTTGGAACGAAAACCTCCTGGATGGTAGCTCTCCAGGAACTGGGTTACAGAGCCATGATCTAGCTAATATTTAGCTTCATACTTCGGCTACACATCACAAGCCTCTCTCTTCTGGCTGTTCCTGTGTCGTAACTGGCTTTATAACAAGGGTAGGCAACCCCACTTCATGCTTTTGATTTAATCAACCTGGAAGACCAGGTTAATTAAATTTAGCCAATCATTGAACTGATCAATTAGCTCAGTTGGTCTGGTGTGGTGCCTAGTTGGAACAACGTCCTGCAGTACTCTCGGCACTCTAGGAAAAGGGCTACCTACTCCTGGCAGTGTTGCCAACTTAGCGACTTTGTCGCTATATTTAGCGAGTATTCAAACCCCTCTAGCGACACATTTTCAAAAAAGCGACTAGCGACAAATTTAGCGACTTTATCTGGTGTTACTGGAGACTTTTGGAGACACTGACGTGAAAACACGTATCGTTCTTACTCTTCTCAACGAGCAGCGGATGCTGCCGTGGGCCTCACCCCCCTCCCAAAGCACTCACAGGCGGTCCAGTCCTCGTGCAGCAGTCCCTCCCAGCTGCAGTCAGAGCAGGAGATGTTCACCCCTCCACGTCCAGACTGCAAATGAACCGTGCATGCGGGAAGCTGCCGCTGGCTGATCCCGCCCTGGCTTACATAAAAAAACATTTAACCTGAATTAGGGCCAGACTAGGTACCATAATTTTCTCACATTGCCATTGACAGTTTTTTTATTGTCTCTTTTTGGTCCATTTAGATTTTCATTTTTACTGTGTTTTACTGTGACTTGTTGTAGGCTCCTAAATGGACCATAAGGTTAAAACTCAAACCAAATTAAGCAAACTAAACTAAAAAACTAAAAAATAAGTGTGTGTCTCTTTTGGGTCACTTTTGCCGGTCCCAAGCCCGGATAAAGGAGGAGGGTTGGAATTGTGACATAAAAAAAAACAAGAATTCAAGAGAGTTCATTTGTAGTTCTAAACCATATTTAGGGTGTTTTTTTACTCACTTTTTGTCTCTCTCACAATGTTATTCCTCTCTCCTACAGCATCCATCACAATTACATGCACATTATGCAATTAGGACAGCCAATACCAGCCAATTATGCAAATTAGGACAGCCAATAGCTACTTTCCTTACTGAGGAGTTGGCAACACTGACTCCTGGGTTGTAGGCTACACGAGCCTCTCCGCAATAGGCCACTCCTTTTCTTGTGAAATCCCAGGAAAATCTATAGTAGAAGCTATATGACATTTATTTATTTAAAAACAAAATGTATACTAGACCTAATAGCCTATTCAGGGAAAGAAGCAGGCTTGGTCTTGCTAACTGATTAATGTAATCAGGCCTACAGCATAGAAAATGCATGTTGGGGAATGTTGAGGAGAGAAAGTGCATTGGTGTGATGACTTTTGGCTGGTTTTGATAACATTGTTCCGCTCATACATTGCAAATAGTTGCACAGGACACAGAGAGATGAGCACAGTGAAGAATAAGACTCAAAGGAATTGACAACCATTAGAAAAATCACTTGCAAACCACTTGAGCAACGAGGGAATGACTTGCTGTAGGCTAATAGATGTGCAGTCTAAATGGCGTTTGTTGTTGCTCCATTTAAATACGAGTTACTGTATTCTTTTTTTTAGGCCGACATGTAGCCTACATTGAAGTATTATTTGCAGTTGTCGCTATGGCAACGAACACACCCTGAAGGGTCTGAACCAGTATCCTCATGAATGGTCTTGTGTTACCACATTATTAACAGGCAGAGTGCAGTAGGATGCATTGATCAGTTGATTGACAGGTGTAGGACTACAGAACGATAAACAACAAACGTTCCTCTAGTGTGGATGCACACCAACCTTTATGGTTATGTAGCCTATAGTTTATCATTATAGTTATTGGCTTGGTGGACGGCCCTTAACTCTGACGCACAACACAACTACCGTTATTATCACAACAGAGCCAGCCGACTCGTACGTCTAGCTAACGTTAGCGAACTTGAATGACATAAATATAAAATTACACTTATACACTAAGACTTGTTTACTTGACTTTTATACTCTATAAATTGACTCCACATAATTTACTCTGGCAGGTTTTCCACGGTTATGGCTAGAAGGGATGACCGTTTGCCACCGGTGCATTGCAGTAGGGAAGTAAAGCGGAAGTTGAATACATCACTTCCGTTGTTAAACTGTGCCCACAGCAACATTCGAAAATGAGGTGGATAGGTTTGTTTATTCAATGGGGCGTGGGTGTATAACTGATCCTTGAACTTTGACGTGCTCCCAATTACTTCCTGGTCAATAATTTACATCCTGTCCTTCCTTCAGTGGAATAGGGTGGTGGGCAAGTTTTTTTCCACATTTTGTGTCACAAAGTATAATGGATTTATACACCAGTCCAGTTGGTGGTGGTAATGCAACATATTGGATGCAAACTGCCATAAAACCTAAGAAGAAGAAGATGACTCACGTCCTTCTATAGACTATGATCAATCAACAGCTTTTTGATATTCATATTGCAGATGAATTGGGCGTAATCCAATCAGAATTGGATGGTTCATTCACTCAGATTAATAAACTATTATGACTGACAAGTGCATAATGTTTTTTTGGGGCTTGACGGACGTAGGATTTGACCGTTAAACAGAAAACTTTGAAAGCTGGAACTTTTGATAGGCTATAATTCGCACCTCTGTCTAAGCTACTGTGAGAAATCTATCGTTCAACCTCTCTATTTTCCTGCTGACGGGTGACTGCAATGGGGAGTGTGCGATCGACAGATAAATTAATCAATCAACTCATAGAAAACGAGACAGTGGATGCCAGAAAATTGCAAGAGTTTACACTGATTATTTAGTTCCAGTAGGACCTATTGATCTTTTTTCATGCTCAAGCTATATATGCCAAGTAGTTATTGATTTCCTCCAGACTATTATATTGCATAGACAATGTCCCTCCTATGTGAACATTACACACACGGCAAAGGGCTATTGAGGGTGAAAGAAACGTTCAGGGAGAGGATTCTAATGACATATCCTTCATCCACTCCCCAGTGCTTTCTGCACTATTTCTAAACAATGTATTTATATCCTCCTGAAGTTCCACCTTATGAAAATCTCAGAAAAACATAAAAAATGCCTTCCTGTGGGGTTGACTAGTTTTATTGGCAAGAACTATGGGGCTAATTGTCAAATCGACTGTTCTGTGGTTTGGTTCCGTGTCAGGCCGTGGTAGGCTACTGATGGTTGGGTCGATGGTTGTGTGTGTGTGTGTGTGTGTGTGTGTGTGTGTGTGTGTGTGTGTGTGTGTGTGTGTGTGTGTGTGTGTGTGTGTGTGTGTGTGTGTGTGTGTGTGTGTGTGTGTGTGTGTGTGTGTGTGTGTGTGTGTGTGTGTGTGTGTGTGTGTGTGTGTGTGTGTGTGTGTGTGTGTGTGAGTGCGTGTGTGAGTGCGTGGGCGTGGGCGCGCACGCCCCAGGGCATATTACTTGGCCCAGTACAGAGAGGTATTGGGATACGTGACTGATTCAGTACACACACACACATACACACATACACATACACATTACCACATACACATACACACATACACATACACATACACACGTACACACACACACACACACACACACACACACACACACACACACACACACACACACACACACACACACACACACACACACACACACACACACACACACACACACACACACACACACACACACACACACACACACACACACACACACACACATACATACATACATACATACATACATACATACATACATACATACATACATACATACATACATACATACATACATACATACATACATACATACATACATACATACATACATACATACATACACATACATACATACATACATACACACACACACACATACACACATACACGTACGCACACATACACACGTACACACACGCACACATACACACACACATACACAGGAAGGAGGACCAACAGCTATCTGTCGTCGGTGCAGGACAGTTGTATGCAGCAGAGCCCAGAGTGACATTGAGACCTGCGTCCATTACTGAATCTATTATTAGTTCATCATTAACTTAATTCCTCTCAGTTCAACTCTAACTGTCTGCTCAGGTAAGCCACTGACTCCTGTTACTGTTAATGCTCTGTTGTGAATGGAGTTCAAAACTTGTTTGGGTGGTTGAGTTTTTGCTGTTTTTGTGTGTTCTTTACAAACAGGGCTTTTCTATCAACATCACTGACTGCATTCTGATTACTCTTTTAAATATATGCATGATCAGGAAATAAACGGTTTGGTTTGACTTGGGATTTTCAGTTCAATAAGAGAAACGGTCAACTTGTATATTGTGTTTTGTTGTGTACGCCATGAGCTTGTACTGTTGGGGTTTGATTGAAAGATGAATGTGTGCTAACGAAACAGTAGCATCGTTAGGAGAGACTGGTCTCATGTTTTATGTTAATCAATAGATCTGATCGATCAGTGATGAGTTGGAAAGCTTGCTCAGCCATTCATTGTATTTATTGCATTATTTAATGCCTTTGGAGAGTATATTGAAAATACAGGAGAATATTTGATAGAGTATATATCATCACATACAGATGTTAGATATGAGATGAATCCTGATATAGCCTACCATGGCTCGATGTTAGATATGAGATGAATCCTGATATAACCTACCATGGCCAGATGTTAGATATGAGATGAATCCTAATATAACCTACCATGGCTAGATGTTAGATATGAGATGAATCCTGATATAGCCTACCATGGCCAGATGTTAGATATGAGATGAATCCTAATATAACCTACCATGGCTAGATGTTAGATATGAGATGAATCCTGATATAACCTACCATGGCCAGATGTTAGATATACATTTACATTTAGGTCATTTAGCAGACGCTCTTATCCAGAGCGAGATGAATCCTAATATAACCTACCATGGCTAGATGTTAGATATGAGATGAATCCTGATATAGCCTACCATGGCCAGATGTTAGATATGAGATGAATCCTGATATAGCCTACCATGGCCAGATGTTAGATATGAGATGAATCCTGATATAGCCTACCATGGCCAGATGTTAGATATGAGATGAATCCTGATATAGCCTACCATGGCCAGATGTTAGATATGAGATGAATCCTGATATAACCTACCATGGCTAGATGTTAGATATGAGATGAATCCTGATATAGCCTACCATGGCCAGATGTTAGATATGAGATGAATCCTGATATAACCTACCATGGCCAGATGTTAGATATGAGATGAATCCTGATATAACCTACCATGGCTAGATGTTAGATATGAGATGAATCCTGATATAACCTACCATGGCCAGATGTTAGATATGAGATGAATCCTGATATAACCTACCATGGCCAGATGAGCTGTGTATTCTGAACAGGAGCTGTTTCTCTGCTAGTTGTGTTGCTTTGTTAGTTGACAGAGGACATGTGTTATTATCATGGTTTAGTGCAGTGTTTCTGTTTCCTACCCCAGGACTTGGGGAACCCTAGTGACACATATTTGTTCTATCCCAACACCAGCACACCTGACTATACAACATCAAGGGCTTGATCATTACCATATTAGTTTAATCAAGGGTGCTGTTGTACATATATGCCGCCTTCAAAACAACTGGGAACTGGGGGAAAAAACTAACTCCAACTGGGAAAAATATTTTTCTAGAGCGCCGACTTTCCAACCGGAAGATCACTGACGACATGATTTGACCTTGTTTTTTTCAAGTTCCCAACACCTGGAAAGGTATTTTACATATCAGCTAACCACAACTATGTTACAGCAATCTGTCAGTTGATGACACAGTCATGGAACCATTGGTTGATGCATGTATGCAACTTCTGAGCAGGGCAATGCAAACTTGATTTTAGGCAGTGTCTACACAGGTAGCCCAATTCTGATCTTTTTTTCCACTAATTGGTCTTTTGACCAATCAGATCAGCTCTGAAAAAGATCTGATGTGAAAATATCTTTATTGGTCAAAATATCAGTTTGTGGAAAAATATGAGAATTGATAGAGATTTTACATTTACATTTACATTTAAGTCATTTAGCAGACGCTCTTATCCAGAGCGACTTTTAGAATCCTTTGATCCCTGTTTGATCTTTATGTCTGGCAGTTATGACAGTTATGGCTTGGGTTGATTGTGTCATCTGCTCTGCCTTGTTACCAGGGTGAGGAAACTTCATGGAATTGATTCCAACGCAACTCATTACCAATAGGAGAATTGTGATCCAGTGAAGTGTGTTGACTAGGGGTGCACAACTCAGGCCCTGCAGCTTCTCATCCTGCTGTTCTGAATTTCTCCATTGTACTTACCTAATCAGTGAATGTTAGAGAATGATTGTGCAGTGAATGCATACACCTGGTTTTCAGGTAGAAAACCATTCAAAATCAAATTAATCAGTCACCCAAAATGGCCCTCAAGGACCAGAGCTGGGCACCCCAGCTGTAAGCCTACCACTAGTATTGTCAGTAGCCCACTCAGTCAAAGTATTCCATGTTCTGAGTTGTCCTTACAATAAACAGCACTCAGGGTGTATGTGTGTTGTGAAACATGCCCTTCACACCCAATGAACAGCACTCAGGGTGTATGTGGGTTGTGAAACATGACCTTCACACCCAATGAACAGCACTCAGGGTGTATGTGGGTTGTGAAACATGCCCTTCACACCCAATGAACAGCACTCAGGGTGTATGTGGGTTGTGAAACATGACCTTCACACCCAATGAACAGCACTCAGGGTGTATGTGGGTTGTGAAACATGCCCTTCACACCCAATGAACAGCACTCAGGGTGTATGTGGGTTGTGAAACATGACCTTCACACCCAATGAACAGCACTCAGGGTGTATGTGGGTTGTGAAACATGCCCTTCACACCCAATGAACAGCACTCAGGGTGTATGTGGGTTGTGAAACATGCCCTTCACACCCAATGAACAGCACTCAGGGTGTATGTGGGTTGTGAAACATGCCCTTCACACCCAATGAACAGCACTCAGGGTGTATGTGGGTTGTGAAACATGCCCTTCACACCCAATGAACAGCACTCAGGGTGTATGTGGGTTGTGAAACATGCCCTTCACACCCAATGATCAGGAGCTCAGGGGCCAGCTGGTGATCTGGACTGACAAAGGTATTGATCAGCCTACAAAAACCCTGTGTGACACACAGACAGACAGAAAGACACACACACACACACACACACACACACACACACACACACACACACACACACACACACACACACACACACACACACACACACACACACACACACACACACACACACACACACACACACACACACACACACACACAGGGGTACAAATGTAAAATCATTAAATCATTACAAATCTGTTGCCTCATTGTCATCCTTAAAGGTTAATGTAGGCCTAAAGCTGAATTGAATTGTTGAATGTTGTGTATACATTAATGCCCAATCAGAAATGAACCCATACCCCCCCAGGACAATTTTCATAGATCTGAAGGAATGGGATTGGGTTTAAGTACAGAAGTATATGTCGACCTAGCCCATATGGAGTTTCCGGCATTTTGGTTACACTAATCCGACCCTTTCCGATCTGTGAAAAGTGTCTATGGGATAGGAGTTAGGGATTGATTATTGACTGTTCATAATGTTACGAACTTGATATTTTGAGGGATATTCCTTGAGCATGTCCCCATACACTGCTGTCCCTCTTTATCTCTCTAGGTCTTGTGTGGTCAACCTCTGGTCAGCTATGATTTTCCAATGAGTTTTCCTCATGTCAATCACCCATCGATCTCCCGGGTTACCAAATACACGTGTGGTGCTGTGTGGTTTGGCCAGGCGTCACATGGCCAGCAGGGTTATTCCTTTAAAGCTGGAATCTGCATTAGGTGAAACAGAGACACTGGTCACCCCAGGCACATTTCTTATTGTTTATGTTTTGTTTATGAAAGGAGGAGAGGAGCATCCAACATCTTAGTAAAAAAAACTGAAGGTTAGTGACCTGAATGTTAGTGACCTGAATGTTAGTGACCTGAATGTTAGTGACCTGAATGTTAGTGACCTGAATGTTAGTGACCTGAATGTTAGTGACCTGAATGTTAGTGACCTGAATGTTAGTGACCTGAATGTTAGTGACCTGAATGTTAGTGACCTGAATGTTAGTGACCTGAATGTTAGTGACCTGAATGTTAGTGACCTGAATGTTAGTGACCTGAATGTTAGTGACCTGAATGTTAGTGACCTGAACGTTCGTGACCTGAATGTTCGTGACCTGAATGTTAGTGACCTGAATGTTAGTGACCTGAACGTTCGTGACCTGAATGTTAGTGACTAGTACAAGACTGCCAGATGGCAGCTCAGGTGATATGTTGTGATGATCCTCACCAGGAGAGGGCAGGATCACTACGTGGAATACAAATGAGTTTACCTGGGATCATTCAGGTTCCTCTTTAATAGTGACCACATATTCAAAATGTAGAAAAACATACAACAGCCAAATTAGGTCGAGGATTCAAACCCTACGGGGGAGATGTTCTACACAACTGCAATTCAAAAGTTTACACACACTGTCAAGTTGTTCCTTTGCAATCTACCTGGCTGTATATATATACAGGTACGTCAGGTTTAGATGAAGAAGTTTATATCTGCATAGTTCATACAGTATATTGGTTCTAAAGGTTCTGTTTCTGTGTGTATTTCATCTGTCTGTGTGTTAAAGCAAGACTCATATCAAAGGATTCTGTAATGAAACAGATTGGAGAGATAGAGAATCAGAGGAGAGAGAAGTGTACAGACTTTCATCCTCTCTCTGTCTCTCTGTC